>NC_137689.1:17634212-17669212 GCF_963989245.1 Nansenia antarctica
TGGGTTTCTGTAACCTGATCAATCTGATATAGAAACAGGAAGTTCTAGGTTGTGGTGAGTGTGTAGTGTAGTGAGAGTGGATAGTGCAAAGCACTTATTCTGTTTATTTAGTTTAGATTTGCATGTGTTCACATCCACACACATTCATTTCCCAGTCAGATCATGGTGGACCCCTATTTACCTACCGCCACTGGATCTTTGCCACCACTATCCACCTGTGTCTGATGATGGGAGACACCTGTACACTCACAGAAAATGTTTTTTTTTAGGGTTTAAATGTTATGTTATCGTATCTTGATCATCACCTCTCCTAATGAACTATTATTCTCAGCCTGTGTGGTTTTTCAATATGTGACATTTTCCACAAGTACGTCTCTCTCTGCGAGAGACATCCTCAGTGTTCCTTCCTGTCCTACTACTACTCTCTTCCTGTACTTCCTGTACTTTATTGGATATGATTTGATGGTATTTATAGTATTCATCTGTGGTGATATCCGACTGCCTAATTGTTCAGTCATAGCCATGTCAGCCATGACATACTGTAGATCTCAGCGAACCGCAAACATGTAAATCAAGCAGTGAGTCAAACCGGACCAGAAGAATGCCATTACACTCTCTGTTTAATTCGGCTGTGTACACACAGTACATATCTAGAATGTTCTCACGGCAATTAGGGACTACTGAATGTATTAGTAGAATATTTTCTGTATTCTACTAAGCTGTTGTGACAGATAAATGCACATTAATTACCAATATTACTCCAGGGTTCACCTCAATGAACATAATATTATTATACATATCTTACCATGCCATTGTGCCATTGCCATTATGTGTGCATGTGTGTGCGTGTGTTATACTTTTGAACAGACTGGATGGTAGTAATAATGATTAAGATAATTCATAGATAAATAATTCCAGCACATAAGTGTAATAATACTACTTCGGCTACAGCATTTTCCTGTCAGCATTGCCTCTCCAATTCCATGCTGCTTCCATCCAGGTGAGACACACCTACCATAAAGGTGATTGGATAAGAGGGGCCCTCCGTCGCTTGGGTTGGCTATTGTGCTTGTCAGTCATCGCTTCCCAGGTCTCGGTGCCATACTTGAGCACAGGTAAATCGACCTGAGAGCCAGAGGGAGGGCTTTGGAATTACCGCGCAGCACCTGGATCCGAAACGCTTACTTATCACGCTGCATGTATCAAATCTATATGTACTTTACATAAGTTAGACTGTAAGGAAGGCATTGCATTTGTTCAAGCAGTTGTTGTTTTTATTGTTTAGCTATGGCAAGCATAATAGGACTGCCCATGCATCCACCGCAGACAGAAGAGCGGGTGGTTTTCACCCAGTTGAAACCCGTGCGGATGTCTGGAGGAGACGGAGGCGCAGAGGACTCCTGCGTGTTTGAGGAAGTCAAACCCCTGGTGAGAATTACAGCTAAACTAACCCAGGGAATGAATGAAAGCTTTATTTCGAACATGTGAAAAAAGAAATAGTTATAACAACAAAAAACAAAACAAAAACAAGAAAAAAAAGAAGAAAAAAACTATTTACTTAACATGTCCTGCTACCAGCAAGGCTCCATCACAGTCTCCCAATCTTCAGGTTTAGAATGTGGTCAGGACAGAAGGTTTGGGACCAGTAGTCAGCACAGGACACACCCTTTTAGAAGTAGCCACATTTACCACAATTAACGATTATTAATTATGATGCGACTACCAGAAGTCCATTTCAAGACAACAAAATAAGCCTAATAATTCCATAAATGCCTTATGATAGTTTATTGCCAAGTTATTGGATGCAGATATTGATATCAATAATGATTATGCCTACTGTAGTTATATAGATATTGCCCACCTGTAAATTAAATAATGCAAAGCCACCTTATACAGGGCATTACACACATTTTCTTTCCAATCATCAATAGTGCATTCCTTTCGTTTGAAAAATAGGCCTATACGGAATATTGAATTATGTTTAAAGCTGTATTTAGCTTCCTTGTCCAGAACGAACCGTTCAACGACAGAGCGGGAATCTCAGGCGTATTTGCAAGTTGTAATTGTTGTTCTACGGGCCTAATGATCGAAAACGTTGCACAGGAATTGTGATAGGCCTACATTATCAGGTTTTCGTCTATAAAATAGCATTCAAGCCATCAATAGGTCACGTTTATGATTATTGTTATTATTTGCGTATTACTATTATTATTATTATTTTTATTATTATTATTAATATTATTGTTATTATTGTTGTTGTTGTTGTTATCATTATTGTTATTATTATTATTTAGAATAAAATAAGAAGAGCACGAGGTCGTAAACTCTTTATCATAGGTGCCTCTCATTCTTGAGAGCGTGTTTTGTCTTGCGACTATTTGATAACGTCGGCTGCGTCGTGCAAGGTGTTTCCCAGACCCACCGACCCCCAACTAAGTCCCCGTTTACCTGCAGTTCCCCTTCTCATGTTTACCCAACATCTGGCGGAATGCCAAACTCTGCGACGGATCTGAGGGAGTCAGGTTTCTGTTTATGCTGTGCTGTGGTCTCCAAGACGAATATAAAACTCAGCGGCAATTAACTTTCCATGTTGTTAATGTCGTTTATTGAGTTTTTGATGTTTTTGATGACCAATAACCAGAAATAATTGTGCCATTTTACTAGTGCTTTTTGATTGTCATCTGACTGCATGTTTTTGGATTAAAGGCCAGAATAAGAATAGGACACCGTCTTCTATTAAGACATTCAGAGAATGTTGCAATCAAATGTTGAAGAGGCCTGCCTTTTAAAATTGTGGGAAAACATGATTCAAAGGTCATCCTGTATGTTTCTCACAATATTCCCACAGACATTCCGAATAGGCGCTGGCTGTTATATTAACTAAATAGAGGGTGATTTTGCCACTGAGACATGTCTTTGTGTCATTGTGTTCATTGTGTTCAAAGCTGGTTAATTGTGGTGCCGTGACAGCAGTATGCTGTTGGACCTGTCTGAGCAGAGGCTAGGATGCCTATCTCTAATCTCCACATCGCCTCAGGCTGGAGGTGAATGGCACAGTCCTACCAGAGAAAGTTACCGCCGGGGAGAAAGCCAGATGGATGACTCTGTGTTTCGTTATTGTCAACCTCCAGTCACTCTGGTTGAGGAAGTTGAGGAAGAGAATAATTCACCAGTTTTATGGTTTTTCTGAATTTCCTTGTTATATGACGTAATGTAGCATTAATCCAGAGCTGTAGACTGGAATGAGAGTCACAGTTTATATAAAGTTGCACCAATGCCATTTAGTTTGTTTCATGATGAAAGGACTTGTATTTTTAGTGTCACACAGTAGTACACAGTAGGTTAACTACACAAGTAACTGATTTGAAACAATATTTGGTCATTAACTTTCATTACAGTTCAGTCATTGTTTCAACTTCCTTATCTCTAGTCGCCATGCATCTGAGTAATTACAGTTAGATGACTGGAGAAGTTACAGAGTAACTACTTGGCATGAGGGCACCTTAATGTATAATGTTGTCGGGAGTGTGTATGCCTTGCTGCCATCCACTAGAAGTGTATATACGTACCTTTTAGTAGCCTACTTGTGCCTCTAGTGTAATGGCTTACAAAATTTAACAAAATCGTGCCTTTTCAACATGTGACTTATAATGTATGCATATATTACTTATGTTTATTAAGTGTTTGATTTTATTTTCAGTTTAAGTAAGTTGAATGAAGTGATTCCCTCCCGTGGTCTTTGAAGGCCAGACATTCGCACAGAATCATTGTTCGTAGCTGGAGGCTTGACATGGTTTTAGTTTGACTAGTCATTTGACTGCTCATACATCACACAGATCATTTGCATTGGGTCAACCTGAGTCTCGAACGTTCACCTGTGTTTCTCCATGTTACAGATTCTTAGAGGGAGTGGATATCCTTTCTGAATGACTCCCTCTCATTCATAGAGATTTTCTTTCTGTTTGTACGATTGTGTGCATGCGTTCATGAATTCATCTGAAACCTGAGATGTGGCCATTTGGTTTGAAGGAGGATTTGCCTTTGGTCTCTTTGAGAGAGGTTAGTTGTATTATGTGTAAACAAACAAATCACAAGTGGGCTGTACCAACAGAGATGCTGGGGGTGTTGTCCTCATACCTATTCCCTATACACGTTCCCCTGCCTCAGCATGATGAGATGCCAATCCACCCTGATGTTATAAATGCCTGATATCGTTCACAATACACCAACCCCATGGCATAGACTTTATTTTGACGTTGGGCACATGTTGAAATGCCTTGGAGAGCTTTTTGATTTTCATTGTTGGCCTGTGGGTTTAGTGTTGAAACCATTTCTCAATTGTATTCTGATCAAGGGCATTTGCTGCCTGTCACATCCTGCTCTCAAGCCATGTTTTCCTGTGGCGTTTAGACGAGACAAAACACTCAGGAGGACTCATAAAGTGACTCATCTCGGCCATCTCTGTTTGTTTGACTGTGCTGTGCTTGTCTTCTGTGGTCATATACTCATCCCTCTCTCCATACTCATCCCTCTCTCCATACTAGACTACACATGTCCATACTTCTCAATGCCCACAACCTCTCCCCCAGCCCTCCACAAGTCACAGCCAAGTCAGCAAGTCTCCTACAGGCTGCGGTCAGCAGCCGTCAACGGCAGGGGAGGCTAGTAGAGGTAGCCCGACCTCCGATTTCTACCTCCACCAGCCTCCCTTGGTCAACAGACACCTGACCCAGCTCCAGTGTGGTTCAGTTCAACCCACCCCCAAACCAGACAAACCAGTACCATTCCCCCCTAGAGAAGCCAAAACAACTCGCTTTTATCATGCCCATCTCTAGCCAGTAAGTAAGCCATAAAACATCCTCTCGGTCTCAAAGGTTCTGTTTTTTCTCCCCACCGTCCCCAGATGATTTGTGGTGTTATGACTCCTGGTTAGCAGACAAGGGGGCCTATCAGTCATCTTTTATGGAGATCCCAGGACCAAGCTCCATCGCCACGGAATTCCTGTGTGTCATAAAGGAGCGTTAGACCAGAGACGGGACCATTTTGTTTTGCAATTAGGAGGGAAGGGTGTGTGGGAGAGTGTTGACCTCCAACCAGGGCGGGCTGCAGGGTCAGGATGGAGGAAGAGGGCGGAAGAGGAGGGATTTACACTTGTCGGATGTCTCATGCAGATGGCCCCCCACTGCTCATAAAGAAGGTCAAGTCACTGTAGAAACGGTGTTGTATATAGATCATAACATCATTGAACAGCATAATGACTCTTCACCTCCATGGTGAGGGTGGCAGGAGTAGCACTGTTATGAAGTTAACGGCCTTCTTTCGTTGTACAGTATTGCACCGAAGTACACTGTCATCTGACTTTGTAGCATGTGATTTGGAAACATTGTGATGGATGTCAGGCCTATAGTAAAGGTGTGTGTGTGTTCTGTGTGTGTGTGTGTGTGTGTGTGTGTGTGTGTGTGTGTGTGTGTGTGTGTGTGTGTGCGCGTGTGTGTTGTGGAAATCCCCTTTCAACTACCCAAGAACAGAGCCGATAAGAACAGTTTCTTTTCTTTCTCTCTCTCTTTTATCTGGCATTGGGATACATAGCAAAGCAGTTGTACATGTTCTCCAATCATTAACTGACTTGAGTCTTGGGCCAGGGTTCAGGTGCACTCTGATTCTCCTGATACAAAGAGACAGAGGAGAAGAGAGGTGGGGGCCGGGGGGCAGAGGGAGGGGAGGACTAGGACATACAGGCCAGAGGGGACACTGCCAAGGGCATTGGTCTAGCCTGCCAGCACCCCCCAGCAACACAAGACCCGTTTGTGTCCAGTCCTGAAAGCAACAGCCTCTGCATACAGGATCCCTCAATGGGAATAAAGAGAAGGCATTTTCCAGCTAATACCTGGTTTTACATTTCACAACCTGGTCTGATTCCACTGATGGCAGAGGCTTGTGGGGTAGAGGTGCTGAGGAGAGATGGATAGGTTCACCGGCGCTAAACGCTCGGCTCCTACCATGCTTTCAGCAATTTATTACACCACACATACATTTGCACACATACATAGTCACACACACACACACACACACACAAACACCCACACCCAGCGCTGCCCTCACAGGTTGAAGTGGCCATAAAGCGATAGCCTACAAGAGCTTGTTATATGAAAACACATCGCCAGGTTGCTAAGGAAGAGATTGGGAAATATACAATACATCCAGTGTTGACATAGCTGGCACTTGAAATAGCTGTGCAGAATAAGGCCGTTGAAATGTCCTCTCCCCATCCATTGTACTGGCTGTTGAGTTAGCCATTGTGTGCAGCTGGATCCAGGCCTAATAATTCAGCAAGTCATTGAATCATTTGTACTCACCCAATTGGCCGTGCTTGGGTTCAGATTGACACTCTATGCCCTGGAGTTTAGCCTCAGTAACTCTAAAATAACTGTGCTGTATCGGACCTGAAGCATGCAAAGACATTTGTGTGTCGTGCTTTGATTTATAGTTTGCAATGAAGCATCCAGTATTATGCTAACATGGTGATTATTAGATAACGACATGATTATAATGACAGTTTTGTTTCTAAAGGGGTTAATTAGAGCAAGCAGCCTTATAGCCTTTGTGTTGAATGATTTGGAGTTGCCAATTTGTTTCTAGATGATATCTCAAGATTGAGTTGGTACCTGTATGAACCAGCCTCCGTTTCAGAGATTCATGTGAAATGATTACCCTTCTAGTCTCGAGTGTGACTCAGAATGTGTCTTTGTTCTTTCTTATCACTATCCCTTTCTGATATGTGATCTGGTCTTGTTGCATGTTAGCGTTGAGATTTTTCTGGTCTATTTTTACCCACTAGTGTTTGTTTTAGGTCGCTCACGCCTTCAGCGTTGTTTTGGATTTGGTGTTTCGTCCTCGTGTCACAGTCACGACCACGCCCACTGCTTGTGTGTGTGTGTGTGTGTGTGTGTGCGTGTGTGCGTGTGTGTGTGTGTGTGTGCGTGTGTGTGTGTGTGTGCGTGCGTGCGTGCGTGCGTGCGTGCGTGCGTGCGTGCGTGCGTGCGTGCGTGCGTGTGTGTGTGTGTGTGTGTGTGTGTGCGTGTCTTGTGCAGATAGATTTCTGCTCTTCACGCCATGTGCATCTCTAAAGCAGGGACTGTGTGATAATTCACATAGGGCGGACTCCAACTGTCACACACACACACACACACACACACACACACACACACACACACACACACACACTCTAGCCGATCATGACGAGACAACATGATCCTGCTCATTTTACATTCAGACAATTGTTGTTGGTTACTCCATGCTCGAACAAAGGGTATCTTGTGCTGGATGGTAGTATATCCATTTCTTTCTCTCTTTTTTTTTAAAGGTTCTTTTTTTGAGTGGGGCAGTCCCACTCTTATATTTAAAATGTGTATTGGATAGATATAGTACAGAGAGACAGGAATGAAAGGAGGAGAGGGTATGTCAGCAGCAGGGCATGGGCCGGGCTCTAACCCACGCCAATGAGCATATGTGTGTGCACTGTAGGCCATGGTGCTAGACCATCCACCCCAGGCCTCGTAATATATATATAGTATATGGGTATATAGTATATGCATCATAAGAGTTTTCCCATTCTAGTTGAGCAGATGTCAAAGTCGAGAATCCGTTGTCCCTCTCCGGGCTTTAGCCAGGGCTGTGAGCTCCACTGGCAAGCTGGAATGTGTGGAATGAAGGAGGGGAGGAAGGTGGAGAAAGTCCTGGTACCACCAGCTCTCCTGCCCCTCTCTCTGACCGACTCCCCCCCCCCCCCCCCCCCCCCCGCACAACCAGAAAGACAGAACGGTTAAGATTTGCCATGTCACTCCCACCTTAACCGTCACCTCCACCCCCACTTTCACACTCTTTAGGGGGGGTGTGGTTCCTTAAATGGCCGTTGACGTGGTTTTATATTTCGATGAATATATTCGTCAAAATTTGTTTTATCTGAGCTCACTCTCCTCTCTCTCCCACCTTCTTTCCTCCCTCCTCTCTCTCTCTCTCTCTCTCTCTCTCTCACTCTCTCCAGATCCGTTTGGAAATGGAGAAGTATCTCCCTCAGACCCACAGTCCTCTGATGATGGCTCACGTCATGACGACCGACAAGAAGAACCGTCGCGAGAGCGCCTCCTTGGTGGACGAGTTCTTCTCGGAGGAGAAGCCCGCGCCCTACAGCGTCAACATCAACCTCATCCTGCCCAACACCACCCACCTGCGCACAGGCCTGTACCGGCCCAACAAACCCAGCCAGCTGGCCCAGCAGATCAAGACAGAACCAGGGGTGGACGTACCCTGCTCGATCCAGACCCTCCCGGACTTCACCTCCGTCTTCAGCATCCCCCAGACCGTCATGCCCAACAGCCTCTTCATCAAGCCAGATATGGGGGCTAGCGCCGGGACCGCCGCCCCAGGTGGGGGACACTCCCACTCCCACTCCCACACCCACACAGACACGGAGTTCCACATCGGACCCCAGCAGCCCCAGGTCTACCACATGCCCGTCAGTGCCGCTGACCTCACAATGACCCTCTCCCACAGCCTCAGCAGCCCGTCAGCGCCCGGCGGAGCCGGCAGCAACGGCAGGACCATGCTCAACCTGAGCAGTGTTAACTTGACGACGGGGAGCAGCCACGAGTTCGCCATGCCAGAGCATTTCTACCACGTGTCGCCACAGCAACCCCACAGCTTGCCCCCGTCGCCCCCTAACTCCCAGCCAGGAAGCCCCGACACCCAGGCGGAGCTGCTCAGCTCAGCCCCTCCTCCCCCACCCTACCAGGCCCGGCTGGGGTTAAAGGTCAACCAGATGTCCCACCACGCGATGATCATGGCCCACGGACAGGGGGTGCTGACGGGGCCCAGGTATAATCGACGGAACAACCCGGAGCTGGAGAAGAGGAGGATCCATTTCTGTGACTTCCCAGGTCAGTGCTGACAGAGGTTCTGGCGATGTCTCCATTCCAAACGGACCCATGGCGTCTATCATTTAACTCTGTTTCAGGCTCAGTTCATTTTACATAACATTTACATTTTAGACATTTATCAGATGCTTTATCCAAAGTGACTTACAACAAGTACATTAGTCTCAGTAAGTGAATCATCTAGACATGAGTCATGTTAAGAAAAGTCTAAGCTCGGACCAGAGGCCATTGGCAGTCACAATGCTAGAAGAACTACTGTCACTTTACATTGTTGTCAAGTTCCAAATGGACCTTTAGGCACTTATTCTAGAACTGTAAGGATTTGGACTACTAACTAACTTACTACTAACATGGTAATAGTGCCAACTATTACATTGTAACATTTCTGTTATTACTGTTGTCTCCATCCGAGGCAAAGTGCCCTAACAGTAATTAGTGGTGGATTATTATAGGAGCTGATAGTATATCTTTGTCAGTTCTATGATAATAATAATTCCTTTTCCTTCACTTGTAGGGTGCACCAAGGTTTACACAAAGAGCTCTCATTTGAAAGCACACCAAAGGACACATACAGGTAAGAAAGTTTCCACTCAACACATTGGCTAAAATAGAAACTCCTACACACACACACGATCAAATACCTGTTGAACTGAATAGGGAGGGCCTTAGGCACTATGAGAGACCACCAGACAACATTGGAGCTGTTAAAGGACTGAGCAGATATGTGAGAAAAAGAGAGAAAGAGAGAGAGAGAGAGAGAGAGAGAGAGAGAGAGAGAGAGAGAGAGAGAGAGAGAGAGAGAGAGAGAGAGAGAGAGAGAGAGAGAGAGAGAGAGAGAGAGAGAGAGAGAGAGAGAGAGAGAGAGAGATAGAGAGAGAGAGAGAGGAGGGATTATTTTACTCTTTTTTTCTCTCTATGTTTATGCATGCCCACACAAGCCCTGACTGGCTTCCCTAGAGGAAGAGAGAGAGAGAGAGAGAGAGAGAGAGAGAGAGAGAGAGAGAGAGAGATGGGGAAGGAGAGAGAGAGAGGGAGAAGGAGAAGAAGAAGGAGAGAGAGAGAGAGAGAGAGAGAGAGAGAGAGAGAGAGAGAGAGAATATGCCATGCCGCAGTGGTGAAGGCCAAACCAGTTTCTCCTGCTTTTCAGTCCCTATTCAGAGGGAGGAGGGGGGAGAGAAGAGGGAGGAGGGGGGAGGAAGGTGTTTGGAGCAGGGAGCGAGAGGAGAAAGGCAGTTTCGATGCGCTCACTTCTGTAAATTGAAACCTCAGGTTTTCCCTGAGGTCTTCAGACTGGGATTAGTGATGTACTCATCCAGAACTCTCAAAGCGAACAGAGAGAGAGAGACAGAGAGGAAAGTGGGGAAAAGAACCTCCCCGCAATTATAGAACAAGTCTGGACTCTGAATTACAATCTGATTGGACTGTCAGTCAGTCAGGACTCTCACACATCTCCCCCTAGTAAAATGAAGTAAGCAAATCCTAGCATTTGTTAGTGTGAAGCGTATGTGTCCCTGTCTCATGTCCCTTACCCAGCGCTACACATGTCAGGTGTGTATACCTAACCAGGGCTCTCTTTCTTTGTCAATATTTTCTTTTCAAACATGCTCTATTGTCTGGGCCAGAGGCATACCTGGCTTCCAGCAGGACATGGAGTCTCTCAGTCACTCTGGCCTATTGTTCCCAACTCCTCACGTGGCCATTAGCCTCTTGACCTGCCAAACCAGTCCTCTCTCGTTCGTTTCGTTCCCTCGTTCTCTAGTTCTCTCTTTCTCTCTCTCTCACTGCCTCACCTCCCGCTGACTCCTACACCAGAGAGCACTGGAAATGCCACTTTTTCCAGATCTTTTGCCAGATGACATTATTATGTAGAAGGGAATCTGTATTCCAACACAGAGAATAATAATTTAAACTTAGTAGAAGTGTGAGAGTGAAGGATCCATGCCAAAAATCGAACTGATTAATGTCTGCTGGTTAATGTGGGTTTGACTTCAGTGGAATTCACTTTCAATTCCTCATGAGTCATTGGAAAGCACAGTGCCAGGCTTGGGAAGCTGGTGGCACTAACCGACAGAACACAGACACACGCTGTACTGTATGTCCTAGGAGCCAGAGAGGGAGGCATGGTTGCCATGCTGAATTAACATACCTAGTCTCTCTTGAGACCAGAGAAGACCCAAGTGTTGATGAAATTCGTCCCCCCTGATCTCAAAGAACCCTCCGCCTGATAGCGCCGCCCTAGTGGTGTACTGTGTGTACTGTGTGTACTGTGTGCAGTCCTCGACAAGTGGATTCCTCTGTGGCCTCACCTCACCACAGAGGCAGCAGGGCTGGTCTTGACTGTGGCCATAATGGCGGTTTGAACTCCTTTAGAAATCTGTGTTTGTGTTAGTATGTACAGTACAGTCCTATCGGGCCGATGAGGGCCCCCTGCCCTCTTGACAAACACAACGCACTCGATAAAGCTGAGGTGCTCACAAAGGATGTCCTGTGGAAAGTTTATGGGCTTTTCTTTGGCTGTTTGCTGTCATTCAGTAAAACGACATACAGTAGAGATAGTTATAAAACGTACAATGGTCTGACAGGAGAGAGTAGACATGTGTTTTGAGCATACACGTCTCTTTGCTTATCTTTTTTTGTGTTGTTAGAGAGTAAACATACTAGATGTTCTCTTTAAAATACTCTGCTGCTTGTAACAAGAGCTTTGCTTTGTCCTTTCAACGTGTGTGTGTGTGTGTGTGGGGGGTGGGGGGGGGGAGAGAGGAAGGTGTGTATGTCAATGTTTGCACGATAATGGCTCGACCGTTGCTCAACTGCCATCTGACCAAATATCTGGACTCCATTAAGTCCATTAATGAGTTAATGCCATAATGCTCTCAGCCCGACTCCGTTCCCCTATCCATGCCCCAGCAGCATCAGAGCCCTGCGGTTGGGAGAACAAGCACTTGCACTTGACCCGTTGTCAACTTGTTTAGGGATAAACCCAGAAAGCATGTTTGATCTCCTGGCCTGTATAGGAGGCACTATCTCACTAGTCTGTTTACTAACGCCACCATAATGGCAGGTGGGAGAGGCGATGCTTTTGACCCCTCTAGCAACGCTGGAGTGAAATCAAATACACCTGCCTGTTGTAGCAGCCCCCCCCCCCGACACACACACACACACACACACAAATACCCCTTGCCTCTCACCCACTGCCCCCATGACCTCTGAGCCCCCGCCTCACTAATAACTGTCAATTAGTGATTGTTATTGAGTAATGCTCACTATCTAATCAGGACTAATGAGGGTCCACCCCTGTTGTGAACACCACATGAACCAGGTGCAAAGACCAGTAGGTACTGGACACTGATGACGCCATCCTGTTGGAAAAGTTTCATCCTATGTGCCGACCACTCGCTGCTGCTCCGTTCCCGTGTTCTAAGCTTCCAATGGAACATTTAAAGAGAATGATTTTCTCCTGCCCATACCAGTGGACTGAGTTGAAAACATCGCTGTTTTGTCGATGAAAGATGTGAATGTAGAAAACCAACGTCGATGTTTGGGATGGATTGGATAGTAGGCAGAGGTTTTTTGAAAAGCTCCACCGGGCTAGTACTGCTGCAATATTGACCAGTTCCACCCTGGGATTGGACCGTGCAGGGTTAAATGCTGTTTACTGACCCTAGTTGAGCTAAGAGGGGGAAGATTTCCCTTTGAATTCACACAGGTCCAGATAGTCTTATCAGAGAAATGGCCCTGAACATATAAAGACTACACCATAGAATACACAGTTTAACAGGCTGATTGAATGGTGTTCAACACACACACATACATACACACACACACACACACACACACACGTACGCACACACGAAACACACGCATGCACGCCCACACACACTTGGCTAAAGAGGGCATAGAGTTACTGTCAATAAAGGTGTGTGAATAAGGTGTGTGAATACTACTTTCAGAATTAGAGCCGAAGCGATGTTTCTTTTATAGCTTAGACGAAAACGAAAATGATAGCGTCGTCCCAAACTGTACCCTGTCCTGTCTGATGTTGTCTGGCTGTTACTCTGCCATGGCGATGACTGTAGTGTTGACATAAAGGAACTGTTCAGACCACAAGCACCTACTCGCTCACCCTCTCACTAACTGCCATTTAAGAATGCCTCGATACGATAGAGACTCATTCCTCCGTTCCCTGGAGTGCAGATACACGTTGATCCTTGTCCTCCTGGCATTAACACAACTGACAGTAAAAGCTTGTAGGGGCTTGGTAAGGTATAGCTATTAGCGAAGTGATATCTATCCCTCTTCTTGTATAAAGCCTGTCTCTCTCGTGTCAGTCCCGGGCTGTTCCTCATCCAGGTATTCGTCGTGACTTGACTAAGATGTCAGTGTACCTTAAACATTGTCCGAGCTGTCCATTTTGATACTCTGTTCCCATGGTTAATGCCTAAATGTTGTTGTGATTCTAGTGGCACGCCCTCCATACATTATATACCTGACTTGTTAGGTGAATGAAAAGTCAAAGCCACCCTTAAGATGTTGAACATGTAGGATGTGCCTGCTTTAACATGCCCTGGGTAAGGCATCACAGATCCAATGTTGTTGAAATTAAACGGTGGAATGTATTGTAATGAATAATAGAGTATGTGACTGTTTGGTTTGACAACTCTCTCTCTCTTTCTTCCTCTCTCATCACAGGAGAGAAGCCGTACCGCTGTAGCTGGGAAGGTTGCGACTGGCGTTTCGCCCGTTCGGACGAGCTGACGCGGCACTACCGCAAACACACGGGCGCCAAGCCCTTCAAGTGCGTGGCCTGCAGCCGCTGCTTCTCCCGCTCTGACCACCTGGCTCTGCACATGAAACGCCATCAGAACTAACACACACACACACACACATTCACTGACTCACTCACATACACACACACACACACACACACACAAAAACACACTCCCGCTCCAACCACCTGAAGCATCACCAGAACTGAGGGACCCATCGCCCGCCACCCCGAAGCCCCCATAATGCACTGCACCACATCGCATGGGGTGGGGAACTGACTGACTTGTCATTTTTATCCACTTCCTTTTTTTTAATCTGAGTTGTTTTATCTTCTCCGACACAAAGATCAAAGATATATGTCTGCTCCTGCAAACATGCTGCCAATGACGGTCTGGACTTTACCTGGTATCCCCTGTGGGCTCTGGAAGCAGCTGGGTCAAGCAGGGGGATGGAATGAGAACATACACAATACAGTGTATTATCTGGAGGTATGGACTTTAAACAGGGGGGAAGAAGCCTACTTCAAATTTCTCCACATAAGAACATGGTGGCATGTGTTCACCTGTCTGTACATATGTTTGTTTATATCTGTGTGTGTGCGTGTGTGTTTTCTGAAAATGCAAAGAATGTATTGAAATTTATACTTGACTTTCTTTTTTTACATCTGCTGTTCATATTCTCAACCATGATAATGTTGGTTCAAACTTTTACAAAGCGCTTCCTTACATCATATCTTCCTGTTCTGACAAATCAACAGACTCTATTGGACAACACAGTGGGTCCAATAATAATACCTTTCCGTTCAGGTGCTGGAAAGCTGAAAGCATTTAAGCACTGTTTGTATTTCTTACTGTTTCTGTAACCATGGAGACAAATCTCTTTGATGGGGGTTCGCGTCAGCGATACGTCTATTCACAGTTTTGGCCTGTATTTGTTCAACACTTCAACTAGACAAAGACTTTTTATGTAACTTTCTTCTGATTATTATGTATTATATATTAGGCCTACTTAAAAAGTTAGTCTTGCACTGCAATCTCTATTTATGTAATTCTTGAGTGGAACGTTCAGTACGAAACACATCAGATAGATAACCACATGAACTTTTATTTGTAGTAAATTCTTTTGAGATTAGAGTTATCCCCCGAGTTTGATATTTACAAATCTTGTTTTATATTATTACATTGTACGTTTTTCAGTATGTAGTGTCTTAAGTGCCAAATGATTAGGGAACATGATTCATACAAGTTATCATGTCCAAAGGTATTGGCAACAGGACATGAGATGACCAACCACTCTGGGGTCATTATTTTACAACCGCTATTCGTCACACTAATTAGCTTGATAATGTTTGTTGAGAAGATTATTTCTATGTGTGTTGGTATGTACAGAAAGTAGATGCATCACTCGTAAATGGAAGACATTTTATGATGTTTGCATTCCGCTTATGACGATTGCCTGACCTTTGAAATCCGTATAACTTCTATCAGGCTGAGCTAATCCCTAGATGATTTCATACTGTATGGCTGGAGCCTGTCTCCTTTGTTATCGCCCCATCAAAGTTCACACATCATATTATAAACTAGTTCCCAGTACTGCGTCTCCTTCCGTTCCGAACTGAGTTTCTCTTTGACTTTAAACTCAGTGTTTTGACATATAGATGCCACTATACCAGTGTTGGGGATGATTCAATTTCAATGTAGTCATTTCAGGACCCATTTGAAATTCAACTTTCCCCAACCCTGCACTATGCTGACTTGTTTTCAATCTTCTGACAGAGAGACTGTATGACTGTATTCAATCTTCTGACAGAGAGACTGTATGACTGTATTCAATCTTCTGACAGAGAGACTGTTTGACTGTATTCAATCTTCTGACAGAGAGACTGTATGACTGTATTCTCTGATGTCTATAGCACTTCCTTCCTGAGGATAAAGTTCTCTGGTCCTTCCCGTAGAGGGAAACCTGACAATCTGCTGTGTATATATATATATACTGTCATTTTTGAAGAGAAGACTTGTAAATAGTATGTTTTTTTCGTCTAATATGGATATTTTTTGCTATGAACAAAACGGGATTTTTAGATTGGTTGTGTTGAATGTTGTTGTTAATCTGGTTTTGATACTTACTGTATGCAAAAAGAAATCATCTCTGTACAAATTGAAAGAACAACTTTGGTGTATTTTTTTGTTTTCTGTTTGACCAAAAAGAATCCTGAAAAGAAATAATAAAGAAATTAAAACAAACAAACGTGTGTGTATGTGTTTGCGTGTCTGAAATCAGAAATTGGGTTAATAATTGTTTGAACTTCCGTCTCAAACCCACCTTCTAGAGGGAAACGGTGAGCATGAACTGAGTCTACAACATGATGATATACAATTCAATGGAAAAAATAAAACAAGTACAAACATAGAATATAGTATCTATCTGTCGATAGTTCTCCATTCCATATAACAGAGATTAACATTCCATGCCTGCACTCTGAATGCTGTGCTATTCTGAATATGACCAAAGGTTTTTGTTTTGTTTTAGAGCAATTGATAAAGTTTGTAACCCTTAGGTTATTTTTGTCCAACATATCCTCTCCATAAGGAACATAATCTAATGGGTGAAATATTAAGAGAAGGTTATTGATGTTTTTTCTACTGAACAGTGCAAAATGTAGTTAATCATTGTCTCAACATTGACTTTTCTACAATTATCACTCTGGTTTGAGGTCCTTTATTGTCTCTGCGTGTTCCGACAGGTGAAAGACGAGACAACAGGTCTGTGGAGGACTGAACACAAAAGGCCCTGGCTGAAAGACCCGAACAGGGAACAGGGCAGTCAGAAAGGAAAACAGACTGGGTGGAGTTCCTCTGCGGTTAGCTGACATTAAAAATAATAATTTGGTTATGCCAAGATCGTTTACAGCAGAGATGCAGAGCACAATCAGCAGTGATTCCCTGAGCTGGGCGACGCCCTTTTTTGTTAATGTTAGGCTAGTGTGTAGCTTGTGTGTGTGTGTGTGTGTGTGTGTGTGTGTGTGTGTGTGTTTTCACATGTTTAGGTGAAAGTGTTTATGTTGTCTGTTTATTTTCTGTTCAGGGTCTGTTTCTTTAACATTAAGAGAGGAGTACAATTGGTTTGATCCACAAATACCTTCAAGTTTCTTGAGTGCCTTTAGGCTTTAGCTGTCAGTGAGTACAGTACAGTAAATCTGGGGATTAGATTTTTCCTCAAAGCTACTGGCATTTGATAGATCTCTTAAACCATTTCTATGAAACTGAAGTTCACATGCCCACAGCAATAACATACTTGAGCACAACATTTTCAGCGAGACAATTCATATTTTCATTGCAAATGTTCAGCACTTTTTGGCTAAACAGTTAAAATAACTGCATAAGACACAAAACTCGATTGCATAAGTGTCGACAAACAAAATAGAATTATTTCTTTACACGTATCTATTACAGTGAATCTCAACTCCATACAAGTAAACACTCATTGCTCAACAGCTCAACTGACAATCGGTAATGTCATATTTGTTGTTGTAACTATCTGTTTCTTTCTGCATATTTTATTCTGAGTAATTTTATTCATATTTATAGTAAGCATTAATATTCTGTAACAGAAGCAGAAAAGAAGATATAGTACAATGTTTTCAGCTGAGTGAAATTCTTAGTGTGAGTTTTTCAGCTTTGTTTTCAATTAAAAGTTGGCAAACCTGTATAATACATATTGATGGTTATAGTTACTATTTAGTGTGACTTGATTTCTCTAGGAGTAGTACTCTACTATTTTCTTCATGTAGAATTGTAACAGCTGAGGATGGTGAAGGTGGATCGGAGGACACGTTTGATACCATTCCATATTCCATTCCATACATTACAATGAGCCCCGTCCTCCCATTTGTACCTCCACCAGCCTCCCCTGTATTGTGTATGTTCTTGTGACAACCCCCCGTCCAACTCACCTCATTCCATAGCCTACAGTGATGAGCTGGTTAGTAAACCTCCAGTTAAAACATGTTTAATAACCGCCCATGACGCCATAACGCAGTGCTGCAATCGACTCAGGGGATCAAACCCCTGAGGGGAAGGATCTACGAAGACATTGCTCATTCAAATTCATCAGGAAAAACATCAGAGGAGGTATGAAGAACCAAAGCATTTATGTAGGACTGTGTAGCCACTGGCCATAGGCAGGGTCCTCAGTCCTCCTGAGGACAGCATTCATTCACAAACACCAGGCCCAAACTCCCATAAAAGTCACCACGCAGACCTCTAGCCCTGGCAGAGACACCAGGAGCCTGAGGCAAGACAAGGAGACACAGTTTTGAAGGTGTGGTGTAAAAATAAAAGACACAAAGGGACAACAAAAGGAATAAACATATCATGTCATGTCAACTTGCCTATCACAACAAGCTCGCTCTATGGCGTGAGCTGTGGTTGTCTTTTCATCCCACAAGTGACAGTTGAGGACCAGTTTTTCTACGCAGAACAACATGACACCGGGGCTTAAGAACAGCCTGTGTCCTGGCACGCAAGTGTTCTTTCTTTGCTCTGTAAACTAATACAATGTGATGCAACCGACCGAAAGCCACAACCAACAGATAAACAGGTTGGAGGCCTGTTTATGTATGATATGATATATTTCTATCCTTCTCCATCTGCCTCTTTAAATCAGCGGGTGTCAGGTTCACTGTTAATGATTGTCCAATACGTTGGCCAGCTAGCGTCGTAAAGACTGGGTCTCAGCCCTCTAGAACTCACTCCTCAGACATAAGGGCCATAAAACCTGGAGAACAAACAGTGGTGGGAGAGAGGAGGTCCGCTTCACCCCAGACGCACACACAAGCACACACACACACACACACACACACACACACACACACACACACACACACACACACCACACACACACAGTAGAGAGAGGAAGTTTGAAGGGTTGAAGCATATCGCATAGAGCTCTGAAATTCACCATAATACACATGACACACAGGGTTTTTGATACCATTCCTCATTTCATTCCATGAATTACAATGAGCCCGTCCTTCGATTTCTACCCCCAGCAGCCTCTACTGATAATACACCTACAGACAGGTGGACGGGTGAGCTTCTGGGCTAAAGAGTTGGGCTGAGGTGACCCACAGAGTAGGGTGGGAGATGGGAGATGGGGCCAGGCCCCCCCGAACCCTCCCCTGTCAACACTAACCCTGACAGGGCAGAGACAGACAGGAGATAAGAGGGGATATTGGCTGTATGTAGACCTGAAGTCACACAGCTCAATACACTTACTTCTATAGCTATAACTCAGAGAGAGCACTCAATATCGCTTCCCTTCTAACTAGCAACTGAATATTGACATAACATATCATGTCTAAGTCATTTAAGTCATTCTTGGTAAAGAGCTGTTTCTTGCCCACTCGTGTAACCAGGTAAAGTGACTCTTTCAGTTTCTAAAAAGATCCATTACATTATTACATCCATTGATTCGTGCCAGGGACAGAGCAGTGAAATCTTCCATTCCTTAACTCTGTTGCTCAAGAACGGTGCTGGGGTGCAAAGCTTCATTTTCTGTTAGAGTGCTCCCTCGTGTGGTTGAAGACTGTACTCTCAATAGATATTCCCGCCACTGAAAATGATTACAGTACTGATTCTGTCTACTGACATACAAATGGAGATAGAAAGAGACACAGGGAGAGTGAGAGAGAGAGAGAGTATTCATATGCTTCATAATGTTATTTACAATAAAGGACAGCAGTGCGTCCCAACCCTCTCTCCCAATGATGAGAATCCCAAAGGTCGCGAGGCTGGCAATGCGAATCCCTAACATTGCATCGCTCACCGGGGGGTAAAGATGCCCATAGCCACCACTGGCCAAGATGCACGTTTGGGGGGGCTGAGCCCACCCCTGCCCCCCACTAACACCAGCCGTGTTTGAAAAGGAAGCGAGGAGAGCTAAGATTGTTGGGACGCCCCCACCCATAGACTGTACCATAGTTTACTGTCAGTCAGTGGAGGCTGGCAGCAGGGGAAATGAGGAGGACAAGAGGAGGGGCTCATTGTAAAACATGGAATGGAATAAGGAATGCTTCATTTCCAATGCATCAATTCCATGCTTTACGATGAGCCCGATTTCTTTCCTGCTCTCAGTGCAAAATAAAGACGTCAGACATCATCAATCTGCACCAAAAACATGTTTTATTCTATAAAAGGAGTGGGGCAATCACAACTGTACAGGGGGAAACTCACTTTTAAACACCATGTCTTACAGTATCAAAAAGCGCACGTTTTCCTCACTGATCTTTACACATTTGTTCTGTACAAATACAAAAGAAAATAATATTAATTACTTGTATTATTATAACGATAACTGCATTGCACTGAGTAATATAGTACTGGCCCATAAGTTACTGCATTCAATATAAAATACCTACAATTCTGATTCTTAAGAGGATTTTTGATTAATGATAAGTAGAGGCACACACACGCACACACACACGCGCGCACACACGCACACACACACACACACACACACACACACACACACACAAAGTACATTACCCTTACATTAGGTGGCGCCATTTGTTGAAGTGATGGTCACTATTGAATAAACGTGCGTCTACAGTACGGTGGGGAGTTATTGTCTTCAGTCTTGCGCTGCCACGTCTGAATGATAAACGGGGGCGTCACGTTTCTCTAAGGCCAGAACAACACACCATCTTTGTGTTTTCAAAAAAGACTTATTGATCTTTTTGAGTAGCACTTCACGAGGGGAATTTCAATGTCATATATCTTTGTTGACCTCAGGAATAACAATTATTACACCAGATATTCTTGAGGTAACCATGTTCATCCTTGAGAGGGTTCTTCTGGTTTCTCAGTGCTTGCAAGCCATGACACCATCACACGGACATGCTCACAGCTTCACTAGAACAAAAGATCTACTCTCCATGCAACAACAAGTGCGCACAACACAAGAGGGACCGATTTCAGGAAATTTAAAAAAAAAAAAAAAAAAAAGAAGAAGAATTAGAAAATAAAAGAATTACACATTGCATCAAACCAACAGAGGAGCAAGAAACAAAATAATATTTTTCACATTGTCTAGTCAGTGTTAAAAATAGAAATCCACCCGGTACATTTATTTTGGACTTTTTGATTATATACAGTATGTACACTTTATTCTTAATTATTTGTCATTGTCCTTTAGGTCTATGAACAGTTTACAAAAGAAAGGAAATTGCAATCAAATGCATATACTCTTCTAGAAAGATGTGCTTAGTAACATTTTAGAATCGAAGCAGAGGATGATAGAAAAATCGGATCATTGCATTGCTCTGTGGACCAATAAGATCTGGCGGGCGTCAGGCATGCGCTCAACAACTCATACGAAGGCTGGGGGGGGGTCAGACAAGCATCAATACCTGCGCGTTTTTTTATTTTTAATGAAAAGGAGATCTTATATTTGCTCTCATTTTCATATGCTAGCATTTGAAATGACGACAGTGGACCTGCTGTGGCTGTTAGCGACAACGGTGTGGCCAAATGTGGTTGTTGTTGTTGTTGTTGTTGTTGTTGTTGTTGTTGTTGTTGTTGTTATTGTCGTTGTCCTCTGTACCACATGAGCTGTGCCTGTGCGTTACAACAGCAACAGGTATGTTACCGCTGACTCTAGAACAGCGCTTGGAGCGAGGTCTGTGGATGTTGCATAATCAAGTGAACCCAGACCCAGGGCTGACAGCGGCCTTGTTAAGACATGGAGATCATAGAGCGGGTCTGGGTAGAAATGCTAGTAACAAGAGTGCCTCGTGTCGCCAGTGGCAACCCCCATACTGGGTACCCTGACAACCAAAACATTTAGAAACCTTGTTACAGATTGACTTCAATTAAGGCTCCGACGGGCAAGAGGTAACGAACAGGTGCCCGGAACATACACTTCTAAAATCATAAATTCTGATTATGTGTTCTATACACACACACACACACACATACACACACGCGCACACGCACACGCACGCACGCACGCACATACATACATACATACACACACACACACACGCACACACACACACACACACACACTCATTAAGCTCCCCTATTCCCTGCGAGAGTTTTTCGTTTGTAATCTCAAACTGTTTTTTTTTTGTTTGTTTTCTTTCACAGCCTCAAACACAATCTAAAGATTTGAAATAGACAAAAAGAACGGATGTTATTCTGTTAAGAGCCAAACTTGGCAAAGAGAAAAAAAAAAAAAAAACTGAAGGCCATTTCTCAAAAAACAACACAAATACTGTTACTGAACAAGTTATAATCTGGGCCACGTGAACGTTTCTGATTGATACTATGAAGAACACAGAATCTTAACAAAATTCACAGTCTTGTAGCTCCCTGTTTAGGATGAGGAGAGGAGGAGAAGGGGATGGAGGGAGAGGAGGGAGGGAGGGAGGGAGGGAGGGAGGGATGG
This sequence comes from Nansenia antarctica, assembly GCF_963989245.1. NCBI lineage: Eukaryota > Metazoa > Chordata > Actinopteri > Argentiniformes > Microstomatidae > Nansenia > Nansenia antarctica. The sequence goes on from NC_137689.1 coordinate 17,656,361, forward strand.
GTGCGGGGGTGAATGAGACAGAATTGAACACGTCCACCCCACATCCTCGGAGGCTGTTATGGAAAGGACACGGAGGGGGACAAGATGCTTTTCAACTGTCTTTAAATAGCTTACACACACACGCACACACACACACACACACGCACGCACGCGTGCAATGCAGCCAGGATAAAAACTTGAAAACAAGAACACTGTAAACAGTCACTAGACAGCTGAAGAGACATCTCCAATGCATCTTCCCCTCGGAGCTAAACAAACAATACACCAAACCACACATATCCTTTAGCCCCTCCCCCTCCCCCTCCCCCTTCCTCTTCTTCTTCCTCCTCACTCCATTCCTTCCTTTGAGCTGAGTGTGTTAAGCATGTTGTGTTGGTATATCCCTGCGTTTCAGAGTCTCTCAGTCCAGCCAGCCTCTCTCTCCTCTCTCCTCTCTCCTCTCTCCTCTCTCCTCTCTCCTCTCTCTCTCTCTGCAGTAACCCAGTCTTCCACTGGTCTCTTCTGTGAGAAGGCCGGGTGCACATCGAGGTGGATGGACACACCACCATCTCCACCCCCTTTTATTTCATGATCTCTACGTCCCACAGTCCAAGCAGGAGGACTATGTGAGAGGAGGAGAGGAGGGGGGGGGGGGGGGGGGAGGAGACAGATGGAGAGACAGAGAGTGGATGGTGGATCGGAGTTTTAGCCCCTCCCATGGCTCTGTCTGTGAGTCCTGAGGGGCTGGTCAGAGGGCATTCGGGCATTGGGCACAGATGTGTGTGTGTAGGGAGGGGGGTGCTGTGGGGTTACGGGTGGGGCGGCAGGAGGGGGGTGACAGGTGCGGGGGAACGAGGGTGGAGGTTCACATCATGACGTGGCGTCTCCGGTGCAGAGCCAGGTGGTCGGAGCGGGAGAAGGAGCGGTCACAGTCGGTGCAGCGGAAGGGCTTGATGCCCGTGTGCTTGCGGAAGTGCCGCGTCAGCTCGTCGGAGCGGGCGAACCTCCAGGTGCAGCCCTCCCAGGTGCAGTGGTAGGGCTTCTCTCCTGGGGGGGAGGGGGGGGGTGAAAGGACGGGGGGGCGGGGTTAGGTTTCAGTAGTTACGGATCCCCATGTGGGAATCACCATATGCTATGTCCGGTAACCCATGACAACTGAGCTAAGATTGATCGGTCGATGGTACGATGAGACAATTATGCTCGGCGTATATTTCCGTTGCACAGAACGCTGCGCTGTGTGTGAGTGTATTGTGCACATTGCGTATATATGCAGCCATGTATAGGTCTAGGAGAGGGCGCGCGTGTGATCGGCTGAAGAGTCTTACCTGTGTGTATCCTCCTGTGGGCTTTCAGGTGGGAGCTCTTGGTGTAAACCTTATTACAGCCGTCGTAATCACACATGTGGACACGCCTCCTCTTCATATCCGGTGAATCCGGATCAACTGGCATCATGTCCATGTCTATGCCCGAGCTGAGAGAGAGAGAGAGAGAGTGAGAGAGAGGGAGAAAGAAAGAGAAAAGAGAGAGGGATGGATGAAAGAAAGAAAGAAAGAAAGTAAGAAAGAAAGAGACAAAAGAGAGAACGAGAAGAGACCTGTCATTACGCGGGGCGAGGCAGCATGATATTTGGATGATTCATTCTCCTGTGACACCTCAGAATGTCACACTGGATCCTCCGGCTTATCGCCGGGCTTAGAGAGCAGCTCTACCCCCTCTAACATGTCCACGGGGCCAGCCTCTCCTGCACGACAGGGGGGGAGGCTGGTGGAGGTAGAACACATCGGAGGACCGGGCTCATTGTAAAGCATGTTCACGCGTGTGTTCGATAACCACTCCTCATTCCGTTCCATGCATGACAATGCGTCCTCCGATTTCCGCCTCCACCAGCCTCCCCCTCCCCTCCCTCCCAGTCCCTCCCTCCCTCTCTGCACTACCTGTAACACGAGTGAACATGTTCTCCTCTGCCTGACCTTTACGTCTCCAGCCCCACCCCACAGCTCACGGGGATCACGGGTGACGTCATCACCATTGAGAACTGCCCGAGCGTGGTCGGCCAACTGAACCCTATTCATGGGTTTAATTTAATGTATTCATGTAGCCCCAGATGAGTCACGTTGTAGAAGAGCACGACGGAAACATTTTGCTTTACAACGGCGTCGTTAAAAATTACACTGCTCTTCCTGCCTTGAATGTGGTGGAGGATGGGAACTAGAAACCATTCAAACCAAAACAAGGTGATTTCTCCTTCCTGGTTTCTAGTTTGTGGTTTTGATGTTGATTGCCTTGATTCTGACTGAGCGCAAATGCTAGGAAACAAATGGGTAGCTAGGCTGGGTTCATTGCGGTGCATAGTGATCTCTGGACCCTGTGTGAAGTTACAGCCTTCGACCACCAGGGAGCGATAGAGTGTCCCTGTCTAAATTCCATACAGCTGGACAGCTTCCAGTTCAATGCTGATCTCTCCCTCTCTCCAGCTCTCCCCCTCCCCCTCTCTTGTTTTTTCTGCCTGTCTCTCCCTCCTTTCCTTCCTCTCCCCCTCCCATCCTCCCCTCTTCCTTGCGGCCTTCCCTCTCCCCACCCTGCCTGCCAACTAGTTCACTCCCTTTCCCCTCTCTCTCACTATGTGTGTGTGTGTGTGTGTGTGTGTCTCTCTCTTTCTCTCTCTCACACACACTACACCAGCAAAAAGAGAAGGAATTATATTCCTTCACCCCATCCTGCCTCCTTAACACCCCCACCCCCATCTCTCTGTATTTCTCTCTTTTTCTCTCTCTCTCAAAACCGTTTATAAGGAGGTGTGACGGCAAACTACATTACATAACCTTGTTTACACCCAGTTCTAAGACAACCCTGCCCAGCAACATACACAGACACACACGCACATACACACACGCACACACACGCACACACACGCGCGCACACACACACACACGCGCGCACACACACACAGTGAAGTCTCAGAGCAGAGCTCACACCCTGAATTTCAGTTAAAGTGAACTCTCTCTCTCTCCCTAACACGCACGGGCACACACGCACGCACGCACGCACCCACACACACGCCTTTTGGGTGGGGAGGGTGCTCCATCGAAATGGAGTTACTCATAGATTCTCTCTCTCTGTTGCTGCCTTATTGGACACAGTGTCACACACACAACACACACACACACAGACACACACACACACACACAGACACACACACACACTGCTGTACAGTGCTGAGGGTTATGTAAGTGTCCAGGCAGGGCTGTGCCGCAGTAATGTAATTAGTACCACAGAGGAGGGACAGGCGGAGTTCTCCAGAGCTCACCCTGTATCCTCCAACCCCCCCCGCCCTGTCCTCCAACCCCCCCCCTCCCTCTGCCCCCCCCGCCACATCCCCGCCCTGTCCCGGCCCTCTCCACTCACCCTGTGGAAGTAACCCTCTCACTCACCCACCCTGCCGTAGAACAACCCCACTGTACCGCAACCTTCATACAGTACAACACACTCACCCCTGTATCAACCCCCCCACAGTCCTGCTACTTTCAATGAGTCATCCTCCTCATCTGTCATCTAACAACAGTTACTGCTACATTGGTCCTGCTCCTTCTCTATCGCTCAATCCAAACCTCTTGACTAACCACTACTACTACTACTACTACTACTACTACTACTACTACTACTACTACTACCAGTACTATTACCACTACCATTACTACTACTACTAATACCATTACTACTACCACTACCAGTACTACTACTACTACTACTACTACTAATACCATTACTACTACCACTACCACTACTACTACACGAAAGCAGCATCTTCCTCCTCATGTCCCGCCCTCTTCCTCTACCCAGACCGGGGGCCTTCTGTTTCCTCCCTCAGCCTGAGTACGCACTCTGTCACCGAAACCCCAACCACCTGGCACCACACCCTACCACACCACACCCTGCCACACCCCACTCAGAACAGTTTCAACACGTGTGTTTGTGGCGTGACCCGTGGGCGTGGCCAGCTCCTGTAGTTTCTGTTCCTCTGGATTGGGAAAGGTCACTCACCCGGCGTCCAGACCCTGGGTGCTGAAAGAGGCGGAGCCTGACTCGGTCCCGCTCTCGGCGTCACTGTCGCTCTGGTACTCGATTGGAGACGCAGACCCCGGCTTGATACGCACTGGAGGACGGGGGGGGGGGGGGGGGGAAGAAAGGGGGAAAAACAATAGGGGGTTAACTACTTAAACCCAAACAACAGTAGCTCACAGTTACAGTCCTTGGCAACACAAAAGGTAAGCCATCCCAAGCTCATTTGAATGTCCATTTGTGTGTGAGAGAACTCCTCATTATTCCTAGGTGTGGTCCGCTGTGGTGTGGAGCCCCCCCTCCCCCCCCCACCCACCCTCCTCTGAGTCGGTCGGAATGCACTGTTCAAAGTTTATCTCCCCCCTGGGAGGAGAGGGGTAGGGTGGGGGTGGGTTGGGGACATGGGGGGTTGGGGGGGTGTGGTGGGCAAAGAAGTGTCCTTTGTGTGTGGAGACAACACCCCCCATACACACACACACACACACACACACACACTCACTAGCCCACCACCACAACAACTTCAAAGCTTCATTCAAAGGCAAAACGACGCATCTCCTCTTAGCTTCTAAACCCCCCATCTCCCCTCACCCTTCCTGCATTTTCCTCTCTCCCCCTCTCCCTCTCTCCCTCTCCTCACAGTCCTAAGGCACCTCTAGTTGCTCCACATCAGGGTGTTGTGTGTAGCAGAGTACCAGCAGCATTACAGCTGTATACCACAGGCCACTGAGGTATAACCCTGGGACTATTCACACACAATCACAGTAAAACACACTGTTCCACCTGTGTTTACCTTCTCTGACTGTTTGTGTTAGGAATTCTACAGTTGTAAAAGTTGGAGAGTGCGAGTCTTTTCTCTGTGGAGGTTGAGGGTCGTGAGGTTAGAGGTCAGAATGAACCATGGGAGCCTTGTGAAAAGGGTGGGGCCTTGTGAAAAGGGTGGGGCCTTGTGAAAAGGGTGAGAGCCTTGTGAAAAGGGTGGGAGCCTTGTGAAAAGGGTGGGGCCTTGTTTGCGTGTGCGAATCTCCTTCGTCCTACTTTGTTGACTCTCCGAAATGTCATATTAAAAGACGTGTCTGCACTATTGCTCAACTTGCTGGTTCGCTGCACATCCATTGTTTGTGCATAGCCGTTTGAACAGGTGATCTGGATCGGAACATAATCGTTACGTAATGTAACATCTTGAGTGTGTAGGCTAAAGTTCAGATTTAATACAGCATCGTCTAAGTACCTCCTTAGAAGCTCTGCTAGCTATAAAGGGATATTCCACGCGGCGCGGGGGACTGGAACACTCGTAGGCTAGCGTAGGAAGATACCACCTCTCGCTGCTAGGGTGCTACAGGAGGCCATAGAACTGTCTCCCTCTAACCACTGCTTCACTGCCAGACACAGCTGGCCTACCGCTAACTACACACATACTGTATACAACTCTCTGTCACTGGGACAACTCCCTGTAAATGAGCGTGTATATGCATATGTCTAAGTGTGTGTGTGTGTGTGTGTGTGTGTGTGTTTGGAGAGAGAGAGGGGCCCAGAGAGACAATAGAAGGCGGTGACAGTGGGAGATAGCGTGAGAGAGAGAGAGAGAGACAGAGAGAGAGAGAGAGAGAGAGAGAGATATCATATCTGACAGTGAATGACTGTGCGAAGGGAAGAAAGTGAGAGACAGTAAACTAGGGTCGGTTTCTGAACAAACGAGAGAGAGACTCACCGGATCCCTCTGAGCGCCCGTCGCTGCCTATCAGCGGTACCGTGATGGCGGCGGTGGCCATGCCGTCCGTGGGCATGGTGGTGTAGACCACCGGGAGGGACTGCACCACCACGGGGATGGTCTGCAGCTGGCCCATCTTGCTGGGCATGTTGACGGAGGGGATGGTGTGGATGACGTGGAGGATCTGCTGGCCGCCGGCGCCCTGCGTGGACGCCAGGATGGAGCCCGCCGACAGGACCTGGGGGACCACGCGCCTGTTAACGACGGGACTGCACGGGACCACTGGACACACAACTCTCCCTAACCCTAACGCTGACTGAAACGACACCAGCCCCGCAGTAAACTAGGCGGAACTGGTCAATTTGTGTGGAGGGAGGGCAGAGAGGGGGTATGGGAGGGTATAGAGGGGGTATAGGAGGTTATAGAGGGGGTATAAGAGGGTATAGAGGGGTATAGAGGGGGTATAAGAGGGTATAGAGGGGGTATGGGAGGTGGGGTATATGAGAGGGTATAGAGGGGGTATGGGAGGGTATAAGAGGGTATAGAGGGGGTATAAGAGGGTATAGAGGGGGTATAAGAGGGTATAGGAGGTTATAGAGGGGGTATAGAGGGGGTATAGGAGGTTATAGAGGGGGTATAGGAGGTTATAGAGGGGGTATAGGAGGTTATAGAGGGGGTATAGGAGGTTATAGAGGGGGTATAGAGGGGGTATAAGAGGGTATAGAGGGGGTATGGGAGGTGGGGTATATGAGAGGGTATAGAGGGGGTATAAGAGGGTATAGAGGGGTATAGAGGGGGTATAAGAGGGTATAGAGGGGGTATGGGAGGTGGGGTATATGAGAGGGTATAGAGGGGGTATGGGAGGGTATAAGAGGGTATAGAGGGGGTATAAGAGGGTATAGAGGGGGTATAAGAGGGTATAGAGGGGTATAGAGGGGGTATAAGAGGGTATAGAGGGGGTATGGGAGGTGGGGTATATAAGAGGGTATAGAGGGGTATAGAGGGGGTATAAGAGGGTATAGAGGGGGTATGGGAGGTGGGGTATATAAGAGGGTATAGAGGGGTATAGAGGGGGTATAAGAGGGTATAGAGGGGGTATAGAGAGGGTATAGAGGGGGTATGGGAGGGTATAAGAGGGTATAAGAGGGTATAGAGGGGGTATGGGAGAGTATAAGAGGGTATAGAGGGGGTATGGGAGGATACAGAGGGGGTATGGGAGGATACAGAGGGGGTATGGGAGGATACAGTTGCATGCTTCACATTTCCTCAGCCGACTGTCTGTCAATGGTAAAGTTGGACTTTGGTAGTTACATGTTACAGCCTGGCTACGCTCTATTGCATATTAAACCTACAGCCACACTGCATTAGTCCACTAACATTGCTCACTACTCATAACAGAGGTCTAACTAGAGGTTACCATGGGAACTAGGCATGGTTACCATGGGGAAGGGTGTGGTTACCATGGAGATTTGAGAGGTTACCGTGGGGATGGGCGTGGCCGACATGCTGTGGTGCTGAGACAGGATAGAGGGGGCGGGGTTGGTGGTGGTGGTCGTCGGCGTGGAGACGGGCAGCGAGGGGCGCGGCTTGTTGAGTGACAGGTCGACGGGTTCCGTCTGGTCCTCCGGGGGGAGGGAACTGTCGTCTGGCGTGGCTGTGCAGAGGGGGGGGGGCGACGCGGGCTGGCTCTTTATCTTTAGGTCTGTGGGCTGGGGGCTGTCCTCACCTACATCAGCCTGGGAGGGAGGGAGGGAGGGAGGGAGGGAGGGAGAGGAAAGGAGGGATGGAGAGAGAGAGAGAGATGATCAGCACATGATTTCTACACACACACGCGCACACGCACACACTCTCTCTCTCTCCTGGCCCCTAGACCGGCTCTGGGCTCAGCTGCACTCTGGCTTGACAAACAGGGGAACAATGGCTGCTGTGTGGGGCGAGGAGAGCTGGAGTGGAGCAGGCCTGGAGCTGGCCCGCATCCAGCACCGCTCAGCTCAGCTCCGCTCTGCTCAGAGGAGCCCTGGCCCTGGCCTAGGAGGAGGAGGAGGAGGAGGAGGAGGAGGAGGCACTACCAAAGAACACACACACACACACACCAGAGGCACGGAACACCAGAGAACAGCCCGGTACAGTACAGTACAACCCAGCCTGCCTCAGCCCCCTGTAGATAGACCCCTGGCTGGCTGGTTCCGAGGCTCTGAGGCTCTGCACCCTGCTAATGCTGAACACACCACCATAGGAACACTCTCCCTGCGCCCTACCAGAGGCATGTCAGAGTCAGACCTTCCGTTCAGACACAGCAGAGAAGGCACCGCACAGCCTAGATACAGTAGAGCACAAAGTGGAGAGGGCACGGAGAGGTCTCTCTCTCTCTCTCTCTCTGCTGCTCCTGGCTACGGCTGAACCAGGGGAGGCCGGGCGTTGCTCATGGTAACGCACAGAACGGAATGAGCAACGGTTATCAAGCGGTAATCAAAACACGTGTAATGCATTCCATGCGTACACACACACACACACACACACACACACACACACACACACACACACACACACACACACACTTAACAGGACGCTACTGAGGCAAGGCAGCATACCGGCACACAGTAATAATAATATAACATACGTCGTTTAGCTGACACTTTTATCCAAAGGGACTTCCTTTGCAGTGAGAGCAGACATTAGTCATGTACATTAGTCAGGACAGCCTCCTGTGTCGGGTTCCAGCGGGGGAAACAAACCCACAACCTAAGTGTCGTTAGCCCCGTCCTCTACCCACTGAGCCACGGAGGAGAGAGACAGTGTACAGAACCCTACAGCACAGCACACACAGTGCTGTGGCCTGGTTTGGCCTGGTTTGGCCTGGTTTGGCCTGGTTTGGCCTGGTTTGGCCTGGTTTGGCCTGGTTTGGCCTGCAGGGAAGGCTCTGAAGCACTCCGCTCCGCTACAGCTGAACAACATACCACAGAGCAGAACAGCCAGGGACTGAGTCACTGCAGCCTCGCAGGAGGAGCGCATAGAGCACATAGCAGAGACACCGCCACCACGCCGCAGCCAAGCCCGGGGCTGCCAAGCTGCCCAGTCCAACACAGCCCAGCCCAGTCCAATACAGCCCAGCCCAGTCCAACACAGCCCAGCCCAGCCCAGTCCAACACAGCACAGACGAGTCCAGTACAGCCCAGCCCAGTCCAGTACAGCCCAGCCCAGTCAATACAGCCCAGCCCAGTCCAATCCAGTACAGCCCAGCCAACACAGCCCAGCCCAGCCCAGCCCAGTCCAACATAGGCAGTGTTTCCTCCCGTATTTTTCCCATTAGTGGCGGGGTGGTCGTCTTGCGCGCGCGGTTTTTCTCTCGCGTGCACGCGCATAAACCGCGTGCGCGCATAAAACGCGTGCACGCGAAAACAAATATAATTTCTTAAATAGCGGTTAAGTCATTAAAGCCGAGCAGGTGATTTTATATAGAAGGTGATCAAATACCAATATTGTTATGAACGACAGTAGTATGTCATTGCAGCACTTTGTTGCACTTTACGACGTCACGTTCTGTTAGAGCTTTACGACTGTGTGTGTGTGTGTGTGTTGTCAGAATGAATGGCACTTGACACTAAACGGAGCTCAGTTTGTATACCTGTGTGGATCTACATTTATTAGCATAACACAAACATAATAAATTAGATAGAACAACCCTGTTCATTAATGTTCATTAATGCTTGAGTTCATGTTCGCACTGTTACTGTGTTGGGTGCCAATGATGCTGTGCCCTGTGATGCTGTGTGTGTTATTGAGACCGTTGGGAGAGAGAGCTCGGGTGAACTGAAAGTTGTGTATGAGATAGTTTACAATTAAACGCACAGATTACATGAGAGAAGCTATCTGTCATTATTTCAACCACTGTCCAAGTGGGGACGTTACAATACTTTCGTTTTAGAACGAAACGTTAGCCGCTAGCAGTGTTTTTAGCAGTCACCATTCTTGAGCAAAACATGATACAAACAAACATTCAAATACTCGTGTCGTCTTATTTATCTTTTTCGATTTCAATGTATGACGCATCATTTGAAAGCTTACCATCTGTAGTTTCAGACTATGTAAACAAACGAAAAATCACACTTTCAATGTAAAATCTCCATTGAAGATGCTTTTTAGTCCAGGATTAGGCTTAAACCTTGTCTGTGAAACTGGCCCATAGGGTATTACGGTAAAATGTGACGTGAGGACATTCTCAGAGTCAGTTTACTCACAGTGATTGGCGGAGCGTTCAGGGACACATGCTTTTTTTCAGTTCTCCGGTTATAATAACTCGCTGCCTTTCTGCGCAGCCTGAATCAAAGTGGACTGTCTGAATCATTTGGTGGCGGAGCAAATTCATTCGTGGCGGCCCGCCACCAATAAATGCATATAGAGGAAACACTGATAGCACAGCCCAGTCCAACACAGCCCAGCCCAGTCCAACACAGCCCAGCCCAGTCCAACACAGCCCAGCCCAGTCCCATACAGCCCAGCCCAGTCCAATACAGCCCAACCCAGGCCAAAATTGCCCAACACAACACAGTCCAGTTCAACACAATATACAGCCCAGTTCAACACAGCAGCACAACCCAGTCCAGGCCAGCCCAACACAGTAGTGTACAGTAAAGCATAGTCAAGCCAAGGTCATATTCACAGGTCTTACAAAAAAAGCCTAAGGAGTCAGCAGGGGGTTTGCACTGACTGACTGACTGACTGGCTGACTGACTGACTGACTGACTGACTGACTGACTGACTGACTGAAGCCAATAAACACAGCCACCAGGCAGGTGAGTTTCAGTGTGTTGTGTGAGGAAGCTTGTGGCTGAATGAATTGATCATAATTCATCAGAGTCACTCATCTAGAGTCAGTCATCTAGACGGAAGAGGGAAGAAGTTCAAACACCACAGAGCCGATATTCCTGCTCCCCACTTCTCTGAGTCCCACCGCCAGTAACGCCACGATCCACACACATACCACACACAGAAACCACTCAGCCCATTGGTGAGGTGCGGGGCTAGCTGCTTTTGCTACAGGGGCTATAGGCTAGGCCTACCGTGCTGCTACAGTTGCTAATGGGGTCACGGGTCTACGTGATTACAGTAACCAAAGCAACCACAGGTGACCCCCAGAGAGAAGGTGAGGGATGAGGAGGAGGCGTGTTTGCATGATAGAACACACAAGGCTACACGTTGTTGGGAAAAGGAAGGAAAAAAATAATTATAATAAAGAATGAAAGAGAGCGAGGGAGTGGGCGGGGGGTGAGGGGAGAGAGGAAGAGTGAAAGAGAGAAAAAAAGCAGAGTGGGTGGGAAAGGCCTCCGGTTGCCATGGAAACTGGGAGGTATCAGCTGACTTTTTCCCTCGTTCCCTGGTTCCCGCCCACCTACTCCCTTCCTTCTACTCCACCCCCCTCTTCATCCCTACATCCCTACATCCCAATGGTTCCACATCCTTTCACCTCGCCCACTTCACACCTTCACACCTTCCCTGCCATCTCCTTTGTCTCTGCCTCCCATCTCATCAACGACCCCTCTCTCTCTCTCTCTCCCTCCATCCATCCATCCCCCCATCCACCCCCCCCCCCCCCCCATCCCTCCTGTGTATCCTCTTTCACACCGGCTGGCGTCAGACGTGGAAGCACATCCGCCGTACGCCACACCCGCAACCCTCAGAGAACCCATCAAAAGCCTCAGAGCCTCTAAGGAACCGTCCGACCCCTCTCCCCTCTGCTCCGCACCCGGCAGCCTCCTCTAACGAGGCGCGGGGAGATGGTATCATCAGCAGAAGCAGCGGGGTGGGGGTGGAGGGGGGGCTGGGGGACTTACGGTCAGAGCAAAAAATCAAGGGGAAGGATTTTTTTGACTCGACACATCCAAGTCAGACAAGGGTGTCACCGCCTTAAAAGGGTTTAATACATCTCAGACTTCTCTAAAAGGGTTTAACACGCCTCTAACATCTCTAACCCCCCACCCCCGGGTCTTTGGTCTCTTTGGAGGAAGGCTACTACCCCGAGCTCCTGAGCAGAGACGAGGAGAGGAGGGAGGGGGGGGGGGAGCCATGGGGGATAGATCGCTGTGAAGTATTCAGCAGTTCCAAGGCCTTGGGAACGAGAGAGAGCGATGTGTGTGAGAGAGAGAGAGAGAGACATGAAATGTAAATGTGAAATGTAGACATGAGAGAGGTGTGCTCTGTGTCGGGCTCTGAGAGGGATGAGATCTCTGTGTCGGGCTCTGAGAGGGATGAGGGATGAGGGCTCTGTGTCGGGCTCTGAGAGGGATGAGGGCTCTGTGTCGGGCTCTGAGAGGGATGAGGGCTCTGTGTCGGGCTCTGAGAGGGATGAGGGCTCTTGTACAGTATGCCGGTACCTCTACACCGCTCTATTTCTGTACGGTCAGGCTCCATCAGCTAAAAACCTCCAGGACGTACTCTCTCCCAGCACCGGAGCACTCAGCCTCTCTACCGCTCCTTGTCCGCTAATGTTACAGACCAGTGTGCATCCCTGCCCCTGCACTGCACTGCAGCACCCACTATCATCTGAGAGAGGCGGGGGGGGGGGGGCAGGTAGAGAGAGAGGGGGGGGGGCACAGGTAGAAAGAGAGGGAGGAGGGAGAGAGGGGAAGGAGAAAGAGGGGGGAGGAAGAGAGGGGAGGGAGAAAGAGGGAGGAGGGAGGGAGGGAGAGAGAGGAGAGAGGTGGGGACACAGGTAGAAAGAAATAGAGGGGGGGAGAGGGGGAGGGAGAAAGAGAGAGGAGGGAGAGGGGGGGGGCAGGAGAAGGAGGAAGGAAGGAGAGTGAGGGGAGGGGGGCAGGAGAAGGAGGAAGGAAGGAGAGTGAGAGGGAGGGGGGGGGCAGACAGTTAGAGAGAGATATACTATAGAGAGAGAGAGCGATGAGGAGGGGTAGATATAGCAATCATATTACTGAATGACATGTTTGATGTAAAAAAAAAACGGAAGAAAAGAAAAACATTACCAGTGGAGCGGCGCAGGGAGGACAGTATTGTGTTATGTCTGCCCCATAACGACGTCTGGGGTCGCCAGTGTTTGTCTAACCTATTGACTGGAGTGAATTAAAGAGGTAAATGCCATTACATTGCGATGC
>NC_137689.1:17674212-17782256 GCF_963989245.1 Nansenia antarctica
TAGAACCTATCACGATACGTATGTGAAACGGAGAGGAGAGGAGAGAGGGGGAGAGAGAGAGAGAGAGAGAGTAATACGAAGGCTAATCATGGGCGACCAGTGAGGGAATGAGAGCGAGAGAGAGAGGCAGGGAGGAGTAGCTCAGCGGAGTGTCCCTCCCTCTTTTCTCTGTTACAGACAGTCACACCCTTTTCTAGAAGCCGAGGGGAGTGGAGAGACACACACACACACACACACACTTACACACACACACACACACACAGACACACAACGCACACACACATATATACCCAGTGCCTCAGCCCAGTTCCTTAACTGAATGCCAGCATACAGCTGAGCAGAGAGGGGGGGGGGGGGGGGGGGGTGAGCAGAGCTGCAATGTGGAACTGTTTAGGCGTGGGGGTGGGGGAGGGTGGAGGGTGGGGGCAGGGGAGGACATGTGACCCAGCTGCAGTGGATTCCACAGTGAGGTGTGGCCCCCCCAATCAGCCTGGGTGTGGCTGCTGCACTCCCTACCCCTCCCCCAGTGGACACACTCACACACACACACTCACACACACACACACTCACACACACACACACTCACAGTCCTCTCCCAACAGCATTGTGGAGGGACAGAGACCCCTCTATACTCACAAACAAAGGTAAGCACTCAGCTCAATTGCGACACCTCTCCCTAGCCTAGCTAGCCACAGACTAGATAAGGAGGCAGCACGGCTAGCCTCAGGATGGCTATAGGGATGGCTCTCCCCTCCCTCCCTCCCCTCCCTTCCCTCCATCTCCCCTACTTCCTGTGCTCACCCAGCACTCTTAAGAGAGGAGAGCTGCTGCTGACTGAGGGGGCAAGGGGCTTAGTAGGGGCAGGGTGTTGTGTGTGAGCGCTATGAGTGTGTGCGTGTGTGTGTGGTGTGCGTGTGTGTGTGCGTGTGTGTGTGTGTGTGTGCGTGTGTGTGTGTGTGGTGTGCGTGTGTGTGTGTGTGTGTGTGCGTGGTGTGCGTGTGTGTGTGTGTGCGTGTGTGTGTGTGCGTGTGTGTGTGGTGTGCGCGTGTGTGTGCGTGTGTGTGTGTGGTGTGCGTGTGTGGTGTGCGTGTGTGTGTGTGTGTGTGTGTGTGTGTGTGTGGTGTGTGTGTGTGTGTGTGTGTGTGTGTATGTGTTGAGCTGCTCTCCCTGGGGACCTCACACTGTGGGGAGTTCCAGGGAAAAAAGAGGGCGGGGTGGGCGTGACCCCCCAGCCCCTCATCCCTCAGCAGGAAGTTACAGAGGGGGGGGGAGGGAGAGGGATGAGGGTAAGGAGGGAGAAAAAAAAGGGACAGGAAGGGAGGAAAGACAGAAGGTTCATAAGAGCAAGGAAGTGAGAAAAGAGAGGAGAAAGAGTGTGTGTGTGAGAGAAAGAGAGAGAGGGAGAGAAAAAGAGAGAGAGAGAGAGAGGGACAGAGGGAGGGAGGGAAGAGAGTGACTATCTGGGTCACTGCTCTCCTCTGCTGTGGTCCGTCCTGCTCCCAAACCCCCTAGCTCTGTGGCTGTGTGTCCCCACCCCGCGAGAGCGTGGGCAGAGTGTGGCTGTCTAGGACAACACACACACACACACACAAACCCATGCACGCACAAATGCACAGACGCGCGCAGGACAGAGGAGACACATAAACATAAACACATAAACACACACACACACACACACAGACTGTGCATCCACTCTAATGTCCCATCCCATCCTCTCAATGAGTCCTCGACCCTGCTCCCCCCCCCCCCCACACACACACACACACACTTCACAGCACAGTCACACAGGCCATGTCTGAATGCACCTACTGCGTTTTCAGCCTGCGAGCGTTGAAACTTTGACACTACGCGAAACTCGACGAAATCGAGTACGTATTAACCTGTCAGGATGTCCTAATAGATTTGCCGTTCCATGTTGTATGAACACATTAGCACACTATTCAGGAAGTCCTTTCCGATGTTTAGCCCCACCGTTCAACGGAGCAGGTAAGGGGCCGTGAACAACAGGGCAAAGCTACAGTCGCGTGTTTGACTTTTACGTTGCTTTACTAACTGCGTACGTTTTACTCAGTGACAGTATGTCGGCGGGTCATATGGTCGGTATGCAGTAGACACGTTGAGCAGACTTGTGTCCTTGCGTGACTCCCGTGTTGCTTCATATGGACGGTGACGCTTCTCCTCCGCCTCACGGATGATGATGACAACACCGCCGCAAATAGAATGTCACAGCCGGGGAGGTGACGGACGAGAGGACGACACAACGGAGACGTGTAGTCACATGGCATGTACACACACACACACACACACACATATGGGATGACACAGAGTGCACACATATGAGAACACATACACCGCAACCACACATTCATATAGACATATGCTATGAAGCGTTTTCAGCTGACACACACACACACACACACACACACACACACACCTGGACTCCCCCCCCTCCTGTTTCAACCCTAGTCGTCAGCGGTGGCTGTGGCCCTGCCTTTCTCACCTTTGACCTGTGACCTGTGACCCCGAGTGTGTTCTGCTCTGCTCGACGGCCTTAACGAGGAGGAAGCCTCCTAGCCTGTCCTGTGAATGAATACTGAGGACTCTGGCATCGGCCAAAAAGGGCCTAGGGTCTGTCCAGTAGCTGTCGTTTGATAAATCGTCGAGCGGCGTCGTGTTGAACTAACTAATGTAAACATAAACATTACACAGAAACGGTTGACAGCGACACCCGGGAGTGGACCGGGTGTCACGTCGTCGCTGTCAGACCACAAGCACGCGTAGCTACTGCTACATTCCACTGGGAGAGGCTGGGTGGAGGCAGACATTCGGAAAGGACCGGCTCATTGTAACGCTCGGAACGGAATGAGGAACTGCCTCGTTCTCTCCCCCCTCCTCGCCGTCGACACAAAGGCGGTAAGGTCTTGTTTGAGGCTGGCGCGTTTCCTCACAACGCCTCTTTTCTTCTCCTGAATCGAAAAGACTTGACTATTCCAGTACAGAGCAGCAGCCTATAGGTATGGACGGCTGCCAGACAGAGAGGGTTACCCGGGACATGGGGAACAGGGTCGGCCCACAGAGGGAGAGGGAGGGCCTGCAGGAGAGCAGCCCAGAGTAGCAAAGCCCAACGGCTCAGTGGCTGTTTGGTTAAACTCTGCAGAGAGGCTCACAGAGTCTGGCTGCATGGGAGGGAGAGGAGGAGGGGAGGATGAGGAGAGGACAGGAGAGGAGAGGGGGAGGGGAGGGGAGGACAGGAGAAGAGAGGAGAGGGGAGGGGAGGGGAGGACAGGAGGAAGAGAGGGGGGAGGGGAGGGGAGGACAGAGGAGGAGAGGGGAGGACAGGAGGAGAGGAAAGGAGAGGAGGACAGGAGGTGGAGAGGGGAGGACAGGAGCGGAGGACAGGAGGAGGAGAGGGGAGGAGGAGAGAGGAGAGGACAGGACAGGAGAAGAGAGGAGAGGACAGGAGAAGAGGACAGGAGAAGAGAGGAGATGGGAGGGGAGAGGAGAGGACAGGAGAAGAGAGGAAAAGGGAGGAGGGGAGGACAGGAGAAGAGAGGAGAGGGGAGAGGGGATCAGCGAGGTTGACCGCGGCCCGTTGCACAATCGTGTAACTGGAGCTTTGGGGCTGGAGTCCACTCTCACACTCACCCCGCCTGGGCCCCGGACAGGGAGGACCCCCACCGAGGGAGGGGGCCGAGGGGCAGACGCCAATATGACTGGGACGGGGCTGTGTGTGTGGGTGGGGGTGTGGGTGGGTGAAGAGGGGGGCGGGGCTGGGAGGGAGGGGGGGGGTGTGCTAGGGTCTCCTACTGCTGTGAGGAGACCAGATTGAACTGCTCTCACAGTGAAGAGTTGAGCTAAACCCCCTAACCCCTACCACACACACACACACACACACCTCCTGTCCCCCCCCCCTACTACCCCTACTACCCCCACTACCCTTGAGTACACAAGTCAAACCTTTGCCCAAATTCCATAGTGCATACTAGCACCTATGAACTCCTCTCTCTCTCTCTCTCTCTCTCTCTCTCTCTCTCTCTCTCTCTCTCTCTCTCTCTCTCTCTCTCTCTCTCTCTCTCTCTCTCTCTCTCTCTCTCTCTCTCTCTCTCTCTCTCTCTCTCTCTCTCTCTCTCTCTCTCTCTCTCTCTCTCTCTCTCTCTCTCTTCTCTCTCTCTCTCTCTCTCTCTCTCTCTCTCTCTCTCTCTCCTCTCCCTCCCTCCCTCCCTCTTCCTCTCTCTCTCTCTCTGAGGGCGTGGGGTAAGGGCGGGGGCGGGGCTGGGACGAGGTGTTCAACCACTGAGTGACAGGAGGCTTGACATGGGGAGAGGAGGGGAGGGGGGAGGGGAGGCAACAAAGCTCCCCCTCTCTGCTATGTGCCAAGGGGGGAGGGGTGTGGTGTGTGTGTGTGTGTGTGACCGGAGAGGACAGAGGAGACGCATAAACAACAAACACACACACACACACACACAACAGACACAACAGACACACATCAGACACACGCCCACACGCGCACACACACAATCACATCAGATCATCTGAACTCTGAGTCACGTGCGCGCGTGTGTTCAGGTTTGTTTTGAATGTCATGAGTGAATGACCCCCCCAGGGGCTCCTGTCCCCATTATTGTAATGGACAGACCATAATACACTACACCTCCTCTCCTCCTATAGAGACACTACACCTCTCCTCCTCCTACAGAGACACTATATACCTCCCTGCACACCCACACGCTCAAACCACACAACCAGCATACACTGCAATGCATGAGTGTGTTTCGGTGTGTTTGTAATGTGGGTATGGCTTTGTGTGCATGCATAGGGAACCAGTGTGTGTGTGTGTGTGTGTGTGTGTGTGTGCGTGCCCTGTGTGCAGTTTTAAATATGTCAGGGCTGTGAATGTGGCGTAAGAGCAGCTTCTCCCTGATGCGTGTTGCCGTGCCCTGGGGCACACGGCGTTCTGTACCGACCAACGCCATCTCTGTGTGCCCCTCTGTCCAGCATATGGCCCACCGCACTGGCAGAGAGAGAGAGAGAGAGAGAGGGAGGGAGGGAGAGAGAGAGACCAACTACACTGTCAGGGCAGCAGGAAGGAGAGCAAGGGGGAGAGACAGAACGAACGAGGAAACAGGAGAGAGGAAGCACTACTGCGTCACTCCCTCCTCCACTGTGTGTCACTAACCTCTCTCTCCCTTTCTCTCTCACCCCCCCCCCTCTCTCTGCTCACCCCATCCCCCCACATGCCCCCAAGCCAACTCCACACAGCTGGGACCTTACATGTGTATTCTCCTCTCCCGCCCCTGCTCTCTCCCCCCGCCCCCCCCCCCCCCCCAGCTCTCTCTCTCCCCCTTCCTCTCTCTGTCCCTCCCTTCTCTCCCTCTTCTCCCCCCCCCCCCCCCCTCTCTCTCTCGGATGTGGATCAGTCCACAGGCTCTTAAAGCGACAGACCCTGCCAGGCCCTGCCTCTGGGCTCTCTCCCCGAGCCTGGGTGATCCCTACCTAGTCTCTCCTCAGCCCCTTGAGGGGCCCCTTGGAGCTGGGGCTGGAGAGAGGGGGCTTGGAGCTGGGGTTTGGGTTTGGGATGGAGCTGAGGTTGTGGTTGAGGCTGGGGGGGGGGGGGGGGTTGGGCTGTGGCTGGGGTCAGAGCTGCGGCCTGGAACTGGTGTTGCTGCTGGGGGGATACAGCTGGGGTAAGGATAAGACTGGAGCTGGAGAAGGGGCCCGAAGCTGGGGGCTGGAACTTGGGGATAGGGCTGGGACTGGGGGCTAAGGACAGACACTTGAGGTGGGACTGGATTCAGAAACTTCGGGCTGAGGCCGGGATGCTAGGAGTGGGGCCTGGAGAGAGAGGCTGGAGAGAGAGAGGCTGGGGCTGGAGAGAGAGGCTGGGGAGAGAGAGGCTGGGGCCTGGAGAGAGAGGCTGGGGCCTGGAGAGAGAGGCTGGGGCCTGGAGAGAGAGGCTGGGGAGAGAGAGGCTGGGGCTATAGGAGTTGGGGGTTAGAGCTGGGTAGAGTATGTTTCAGACTGAGAGTGTTCTCACACACACACACACACACACACACCCCTCAGTGCCTGGGTCTCTGTGGCAGAGCTGGCAGACAGACCCACTCAAACACAGCTGACGACCATCCTGCCGTAACAGGAAGGGGTGGAGCAAAGGGGCTAGAGGAGCCGATGAACAGAACAGGGTTCTCTGACAGGGGTCAACATGGATCATGAGGCAACGTCAGACTGTCTGACCTGGTGCTGTGCTTTTGTCTGTGACGAATGAGAAGGAGCGATATCATGTAGGGAGAAAGAGACAGAGAGAAAGAAAGAGTGTGATAGTAGCAAGTTAGGAGGAGTGTGTGTGTGAGAGAGAGAGAGAGAGAGAGAGAGAGACAGACAGACAGACAGACACACACAGACACCGACACACAATAACTCCAAACACTCCTTCCAGGATTGCAACGTCACTTTAGTATTATTCACTTTGTCACTCAGATACCAAAACAAAACACTATGTATTGTTTTCTGTCTTAAGGAGTCTTGTTCACAAACAGGAGGTGTCTGTACACACACACACACACACACACACACACACACACACACACACACACGCACACGCACACACACAGGGGAACGCCTGGGAGTGTCTCCCTTATGGTTGGCACAGCAGGAGAGAGGTTGCTGGGTCTTATCTCACCACACCCTGCTGACGTAAGGTTGGTCACCACTTCACACACACCCTCTTATCCCCACACACACACACAAACACACACACACACACACACACACACACATATATACACACATAGACAGACACAGACACACCCTAAATAGGCCTTGCACTCTCTTATCCACAGACACAGAACCACCAACATACATATATACACACACACACCCTTAAGACCTGGTCTAACCTTGGTTGTGGTCAATGTACAACCCCACATACAATTCAAGGTCCTACACCTCCTACACTCTAACTTTAAGTCACACGAAAACACATTATAACACACACACACACGGAAATGCACACGCACACACACACTTTCTACAATCCGCCACAAGAACGTCTGTACAGCAGAACTCTCTTTTCTTTGAACTTCAAAAGAATCTTCTTTGACGCCCCGCTTTTTTCCCCCCAATAGCAATGTTTATCTAGGCAGACTCTCTCTCTCTCTCTCTCTCAACACCCTGCCAGTCACTCTGGATGTGGGCAGATTGACACTGTAGACCCCGCCGTTGCCAGGAAGGAAGCTGTTCGCGGCTTGTTCTAGAGACAGCTCCACTCCTCTCTGTGTAGCAGCAGTAGTGTGGGGCTGGGGAGGGGGGGGGGGGAGGCTGCCCTCATTATGGTACTGGGTCAGACCAAAGAACACAGAGGCAGGCTCCTTCAACTCAGGGCTGGATTCACTCCTGAATGCACCTGGATGGATGGACGGACGGACGGACGGCCCTGGGGGTGTTTGGTTGGGTAGGCTTCTACTGTACGCGAGGGGAAAACAGGCGACGTGTTATGATAGTCACAGTCTGACACGTGACAGGCGAAACAACTGTTCAAAAACCCTGAATCTCTTTCAGTTCCTTCGCTCCTTCACTCACTCTGCCCTACTAACAGACGCAGAGCTCTGAGCAGCTTACACCAAGCTCCTAGCATCAATACCCACACACAGTCAGTCGCTCACACACACACAGTCTCTGGCACACACAGTCACACACCCACACACCACTCAGACACACCCTCCCCACCCCAAACCACCCCACCCCCTCCACTCCTCCTCTCTCTTTTCACTGTGGCCCGTTTGGCAGAGCTGCAGGGGTTGCTATGGGGACAGGATTCTTTCCCTGGTTAATGATTGTGGTGCAATGGTTGGGGGTCACTCCATGGTAGGGGGTCACTCCGTCACATCAGACCTAATCTGAGAAGACATGGACAATATCCTTACACCCCCGACACCCCCCCCCCCACCACACACACACACACACAACCTACCCCACCCCCTCATCATCCACCCACCACACACACACACACACACACATACACACACACCGACTCACACAGACGACCTCCACAAACGCACACATTCCAGTAACAAGCGCCCATTCACATTTACATTCATCCTCCACTAACGAACTCCCTTACTGCCTCCAAGCACACACACACACACACACACACACACACACACACACAACTCAGATCCCAGAGCTGCTCTCCCGACTCCCTCCCCCTTCTCCACCCTCCCCACCCAGCCCCTCATCTCCACCATCTGACAAAAAAAAAAACACTTCCTTTGCTCAGAGCTAACCACACAGCCAGCCCCCTCCACACCACCCCAACCCAGCCCAACTCCCTCACAGTTCTCAGCTCCCCTCTGCCTGCCTCCATCTCTTCTACCAGCAACACACTCACTCACACACACACACACACATCCCACTTACGTTCCTCAGAATCCTTCTGCCAGCAGCTCCCACTAAGTAAACCTTCTACAGACTGATAATATCTGCAGCGTCTGTCTGTGTGCGTGCGTGTGTTGCTACCGTTCTCTTTAAAGCACCCACTATTCTGACACACGGCAAAGTTAATATGAGGCCTAGACCTCAACACAAGTCTATTCTCAACATCCTACACCACAAGCCCACTAGACAAGACTGGGTATGACCTAGTATCACATCGTTTCCTGTAAGGCGCAGCCATAGCAGGCCTAACCTGTCCTGTACCCCACTGCGGAGGAGTCTAGCCTCAGTCAAGAAAGAAAACGTTTCGGGAGTTCACAAAAAAAAAAGTGGACAATCCAGAACGAGAGAGATCCATTATACTCTCTACTATTTGAAAATGTCCTGTTCTGTTTGGCAGATAATCGTGCTTATTTTCAAGTAGGCCTAACATTTCCCCCATGTTATCGCTTTTTTTTCCATTTTTTTCTTGTTTTTGAGAGCTGACTTTTTGCAGTGTAAGGAATGAGAGAGGGAGGGTATCGATCCACCTTTATGGCTGTAACAAATGACGAGCTCCAAGCAGGTGATTCACTGTTGACACATATTTAATTTACACCACATCGTTGCCACATAGGCTTTAATGCAGTATGCTACCCCTGGTCAGGCTGATATGTAGCCTAGAGACACTGGGGCCCAGTAAACAAGTATATGATCAGTGTTGATCCTGAGGAGGAGAATTAGACCCCGGGCAGAAATAAACACTAACAGGCGTCAGAGCAACAGCCACTGGAGTCACCAAGCACCGGAGCAGGACAAGAACCCTTTAATGTTTTATTACTCAACCTTAGTGGACCATAAAAACACAGGCTATCCCACTTTATCCCATATCACACATGGGAATACACAAACCAGTCTCTCACCATACAACAAACCCAGAGAGAGAAAGAAGAAGAGAGAGTATGAGTGTGTGCATGTGTGTGTGTGTGTGTGTGTGTGTGTGTGTGTGTGTGTGTGTGTGTGTGTGTGTGTGTGTGTGTGTGTGTGTGTGTGTGTGTGTGTGTGTGTGTGTGTGTGTGTACTGACAGGCCAACACCTTGACTCCTGCTCTCGCTCGCTCTCTCTCTCTCTCTCTCTCTCTCTCTCTCTTTCTCTCTCTCTCTCTCTCTCTCTCTCTCTCTCTCTGTGTTTGTGTCTCTCTCTCTCCCCTGTCACCTCCTACCGCATACAGAGCCTCTACATCCTCTCTTGTCAGTCAGTCGCTACCTGAAAGCAACACAACAGAAGCAGGCAGCTTGAGCTACGTCTTGACACCTTGACAGCGACAGAAGACCCCAATGACAGACAAAACAGCTGGGTCAGGCGAGCTGTTCGGTTCAGGAGTCATGAGCACCTCTCCTTTTCTCCTCGCCATGTTGGGGCGTGGGAGGCGAGTGTAGGGAGGGGCAGGAGAGAGGGAGAGGAAGGTTCTAGGCGTGTCTCAGGACTCCAACAGCACCCACCCGCAACCAGACGTGCCCAGCCCCAGGCCGGCCCGGCTTATAAATGGAGCCCTGGGCCTAAAAATAGACCCCTCCGCCCTGAAGCAGGACAGAAGCCGACCGTCTCACAGACTAGAAAAAGACACGGCGACACGGTTGACAGCACCCGCTCCTCCACCCCCCCGCCCCCCCCAACTAATACATGTCCCTGGGACACCATCCAACCTGGGCCCTCTCCCACCACACACACCCCCTGACTGCCCCAGGCCCACACAACAAACACACCTGTCTGTCGTTCACGTACGACCCTAACCAAAATAAAAACCTCTCACCTCTACTTAACCCATGTGACGACGACAACACCACCAATCTCCCCCCCCCCCGCAGCCTCCCCTCACCCCACCCGCCCATCTCGAGTTCTCTCTAACGACCACAACTTTCACGCACCCTCATAACCAAGGTGGGTGCCAAGGTGGTCTGTTTATGCGGTGGTCAGACTGTTGTTGTTGTTGTTGTCTTTTTTCGGTGACCCAACACAACAGTGTGCCATTGTGGAAACAGCCAGACCCCCAGGCTGTCCAGCTCCCACCTACCGGCACAGACAGGGCCCGCGGTGAAGCAGCGCGGTGGTACTGTCAGTCGCTGTCCCTCCTCACATGTCCGCCCGACACCTGTGGCAGGTGGGCGCCTGTGGACTGGACACACACAGGAGATGGCTACTGCATGGAACCAGTTTCGGCAAAGTTTGACCACTACTGTTAATCATTGGCTTAGGCTAACGTCTGGCACACCCTGAGCGGAGCAACGCGCACACGCACGCACACACACACACACACACACACACACACACACGCAGACAAACAAACAAACGCTGGCCTCCAAATGACAGGGCCTCTCCTTCCACTCGCTCACCAACATGAGGGCCAACTGAGGCTGCTGCCCTGCACAGGAATGTGTCACAGTCCCTGCTTATAGATTATACCTCTAGAGCTGGGCTAATCCAAGCCCCACACACACGCATGGACGGACGCACGCACGCACACACGCATAAACAACAAAAAGGGAGTGTGCTGTATAATCTCATGTGTTGCAATGACATCACACGTGTCATCATATCTAGTGCAGCATATTGTCCGACAGAGGTGAATGTTCAGTGATAATAGAAATAGATTTTTGTCTCACTGAAAAAAAACAATAAACAAGGTATCCCAGGACTAATGCAGGGGAGACATTGACACATGATGTCTGTCAACATGGACTCAATATTCAATCATTCATCTTGGATGACAAGAAACCCTGATTGACAGAGAAAGCAATGAGAGGTAATGATAAGATCTCATGAATGATGCAAAATGACATCTAAGACCAGGCTGGAGGATGGTTTTACCTGTCCCCATGTGCCTGACTTTTGCACTTTGACCCACACTGGCCACTGCTACTGAATCTGAACGTGACCCACAAATGAGCGCCTCTAATGGCGCTTTTCCATTATCGGCCCGGCTCGCTTCGGGTCGGCTCGCTTCGGCACGCTTTTGAACAGTTCTGGTTTTCCACTATACACAACAGACCAGGAACGAGTAGGAGGAGTAGGAGATAGTAGGCGGAGTTACACGGAGTTACGCGTCATAAAAGCGCGCCATGGTGGTGACGTATATTTTCACGAGACACAACACAGCCACAACAACAGCGACATGGAGGAACTTGAAGCTATCGTATACTTTTTCCTCGGCATGTGGTATATTATTAACCGTGGCTTTTTGGAGAGAAAGAGAAAGAGAGAGAGGAAGCTATGTACACATAATAAAGTCATGTTT
Source organism: Nansenia antarctica (assembly GCF_963989245.1). Classification (NCBI taxonomy): domain Eukaryota; kingdom Metazoa; phylum Chordata; class Actinopteri; order Argentiniformes; family Microstomatidae; genus Nansenia; species Nansenia antarctica. Next base: position 17,685,917 of record NC_137689.1, read on the forward strand.
TTTGAACCCTTAAAACCACTGCCTTCACTTGTCTGCTTTATGAACTGTAGTATCATTGTGTGCCGTGTTATTCACGGACAAACACGGTGCCCGGAGGCACCCTTTGCGGGTTAATAACTGTGATCTACCGTGGGTTAGGATAACAATTCCAACGTGTCCGGATAGGGGAGAGGACAGGGAATCTGAAACCATTTGAATGGTGTCGATACGACACTGTTATCACGGTTGACACAGCGCGGAGCGAATTCCCTGGTAGAAATGGTCTCTCCCCCCGCTGATATCCTCCATGACGTGCTGCTGCTTAGAGCAGCGGTGAACTCCCGGTTCATTGAGTTTACGGTTAAAAGCATATCTTCTCGGGGTGTCAGCGCGGTGGTTAAGGGCTCAAAATGACCGTATACCGATGGTGAAGTTAGCAAATGAGTATTGTGTTTCTACCACCTCCACAGCCGGTGTTATTCACGGGCAAAGACGGTAAACGGAGGCACCCTTTGCGGGTTAATAACTTCGGTTTACCGTGGGTTAGGATAACAATTCAAACGTGTCCGGATAGGGGAGAGGACAGGGAATCCAAAACCATTTGAATGGTGTCGAATCTCCTACACTCCTATCACAGTAGACACAGCGCGGAGCGAATTCCCTGGTAAAACGTTTCTCTCCCCCCGCTGTCAACGGGAGTTTGAACCAGCAGGCGCGGTGCTGCAGGCAGCAGCGGGTGAACTCCCGGTTCATTGAGTTTACGGTTAAATGCATAACTTCTCGGGGTGTCAGCGCGGTGGTTAAGGGTATACCGATGATGAAGTTAGCAAAGGAGTATTGTGTTTGTACCACCTCCACAGCCGGTGTTATTCACGGGCAAAGACGGTGCATAATAGCGATTTTTGTGTTATGCTTGTTGTAAATAAAAGTTCTATGATGCATTGAAATGACATTAAACTAAGATAATACGATTGGTCAGCATAATTTTTCGAATCTTTATTAATAAGCTATTACAGAAACTGTAGTGACATTTTCCAAGAGCGAATGTGGTATTTAAAGATGGCGGTTAGCGAAGAAATCTATGAACATGGGATGACGATTTCCATTGGCCAATCAACGGTGTGCAGCGTCATACGTCACACGCAGCCTGGCAAAAAGGTTCCGGGTCTCAAAAAAGGTTCCTGGCATCGATGGGTAGCTAAAGAAGCGACCCGACCCGACCCGACCCAGGCCGACAAATGGAAAAGCGCCAAAGAAGCAGGCCAGCCCGGGCTGACCCGGGTCAGCCCTCTAGTGGAAAAGCCCCATAAAAGTAATGCAGTGTTATGGGGCACGAGACGCAGCAGGGTCCATGTACAGTGTCGCTCGTGGCAGTACACCTGGCTCGTTCCCAGGGTTCCGACGAGAGCGAGCGCTTCTGTCCCTTTAAGGAACTAAGATGGTGTCCTGCGAGCTGCAGTTTCTGCGTTTCCTTCCTGCCTCCTCGCATATAGAAGATCACAGTACACTTTAAAAACCCTGCTGTACCCCCTGGGCTCGCAGAGACAGAAAGCGGACGAGAGTGAGAGACAGACACACATAGGCAGAGAATGCAGATCTTGCCCCGTTTCAGTTTCCACAATCAGCGCATTATGACAGCGCAACATTTGGGGGAACTACAGTTTGGAGAGAGAGAGAGAGGCAGGCAACGGAACTGCCTAGGGTCGATACTAGGATCTGCGATCGAGCGACCTCACTGAGTCCTGCGACAGTCACCTAAGCTGAGCTGTTATTCCCAGTACCGTTGCTTTAGTTGGCCAGCTGGGCTTGCAACACTCCAAACAACAGTAGCATGCCTCCCTCCTTGTCAGTCACTGTCCGATTCGGTTGAAATACATTGTCACATGTTGACAGTACCGTATCATTTAAATGTCAGGCGATTACAGCAAGTACAGGTCAAAGTCAACAACGGTCAAGACGGGACTTACTTTCTTGGAACGGGTCTCCGTGTGCATCTCGGTAGCTAAGCAGGGGTGCAGGGGTGGAGTAGAGAGGGGGGGGTCGATCGGGCGGGGTGGGTGTATTTGAATAATAGTGATCTTTATTCCACCTTTCCGATCAATTATTGGGAGAAAGTATTCGTTCGGATGTTCTTTGAGATGATATCCCCGCCGTTCGACTACTATCCTCTTGAATCCTTCCCCTGAGTGTATCGGTGTGTTGTTGCCGTGTTCAGGGTTGGGCTCTCTCTCTCTCCGTTTCTCCTCCGCCTCTCCCTGCCTGTGACCCCACCCTGCGTCCCCACCCCTCAACTCTGTCAATCAGAGGCTATGCAGCCCAGCCGCAGAGCTGCCCGACCCAACAGCACACGCCAAACTATCCCCCCAAACCCGGCGCACACTGTAAATTCGCATGCATTTGTGGTCATGCATCATGCTCATCCATGTAGCTATACTAGTGTAAAGGGAACACACCCATGTCACTTAACCTAATGACGTAAAGTAAGTTGTAACGGATGTTTCAGGCTAATTGGGATGGGAACACCGACACTTCAACATGAGAAAGGTGTACACCTGAGGATTTAAGTATCGCAATACTATGTAATTCTTTATAATAAATATAATTGTGCATGTATTTTAATTCAGGCAATAAAGGTCCGTGTTCATTACGTGGGGGTGGAGGAGGGTGGGTGTGAGATGGCTTTTAGCGCCACACCCTCTTTCGTGACGTAGCAAGGGTGTGGCACATGAAATCATCCCCAGTCTTTTCTTAAAGAGATAGTCCACTCAAACTCTCAACGTACCTTTTTATGAATATCGATTTCATGTTATAAAATATGACAATGGTTTTTTTAAATCACCTAGAGCTTGCTTTTACCTCTGTGAGTACCTATTATTACACGCTTGTAGGCAGAATTTGTTTTCAAGTCATGTTTTTTTTCTAAACTAGACCTTAGCCACACAGCTGAGTGGGGATAACATGTTTTATCCTCAAATGCTCCTTCTCTAATTCACATAAATCTATTTCTATTGATTAAACAATTATTCTCTGTCTACTGTGTTTGGACTGTGTGAGAGCTGGCACGGTTTCACTACATTTCCCAGGATTCCACACGCGCTCCGCACAGGAAGAACGACACGGAAACATGCGACGGTAAACAACATTATCTGTAATCAGTCTCACATTAATATGAGCTATAACGGTTCTTTTGCCGCAATCTAACCGAATTTTATCGATGTATTTAATCATTACGTGAGTAATGTTGTCCAATCAGAATCTGTGTTTTAGCTAAGCTAATGCGTGTCAGCCACTATCCATTACGCTATGCACTGAAGGCACATGGCCACTTGAATGCGTTTGCATGTCTCAACCAAAGAGGGTCTTAATTAATCACATATTGTACAGTATAGCTAGCGTTAATCACATATTAATAATAATAATAATATATTAATACATATTAATCACATATTATATTATAATCACATATTGTACAGCTAGCGCTTTTCACAAGTGCATAATCACTTAAATTGTGCTTCACAAAACTTGCTGTAGTGTAGACCCCCATGAGATCAACGCATTGCAACAATGAATTGCTGCCGCAACGCAATTCACAAACTAGTTGGAACCGTTATTCTCTAAAGGTGGCCGTTCTCAACAGTGACCTGACCCAATGTGCCTATCAGGGTTCGAGTTATGTGGGAGCCAATGGGAGCTGAGCTCCCATAGAGATGGTCTGAGGCTCTCTGAGCTCCCATGAAGGCAGTAAAATCAAAAATCTGTGGGGGTCGCTAATAATACATTACCACAACTATTATTTGATCAAAATGTCAATGTAATGAATATTATTTAATTTATATTATAAATATTGTAAAATAAACACGTTTTCCAAAAGAACTACGCGCACCATTAATCTCCTGTGAATGACAGTATGCCTTTGACTGCCTGCACTTCACCACCAAGACACCATGGGGCGCAGTAGAATATTGTGCATTGATTAATCAGCTGTGCGGTAAACCGTTGGAACACACAGTGCACAGCTGATTAATCAATTAAACCAATAGAGTGAGACACCAGTTGCCTTTCAGGAAGTAGTGAGATCGTGCACCTAGCCTATTATTGAGAAGCAAACATTCATTCATTAGCTATACAGGAGTATATACAATACATACAGTAGTAGCTACCATGCCGCCCAAAAAAAGGCCACTGCTGCCGACCGGGTCATCAAGCCTAGACAATTTCGGGTTTTTATCAAAGACAAATTTGACCCTCTCCCGTTCATCCAATCTTGGATAAAGAAAGGACATCGGACGTCAGCATCATGGGTTCCAGGACCGCGACCGCAGCCTACTGAAAACAGACCACTTTGGTCTATCTTGTCTCCGTAAAGGTAAGGTGGCTTTTACTTTTTACTAACCTAATGTATTTTTCGCTCCTTCTGTATAGCAAAAATAACACAATTATTGGCCGAGATACATGTGTGACTATCGCTTTTATAGCTGTTGTTTCATGTGGGGCTGTTGATGTGGTGAAATGAGTAGCCTGCAGCTGTAGCGTCAGGATATGTTGGGATTTGAGGATGAGGATGATGTTTCGGTACCGGTACCGTTTTTAAAGTATCGATTTGTCACCGGTATCGAATAAAACCCAAACTGTACCCAACCCTAACTATATGTTTACATGCCAACTAATTAGCTAATTCATTTTCTGTCATTTAGAGCTGAGGGGAGCAACAGAGAGACGGACAACAGGACAGCAACAGAGAGACAGACAACAGGACAGCAACAGAGAGACAGACAACAGGACAGTAACAGAGAGACAACGGGAGAGGAGAGCAATAGAGACAGAACTGAATGCACTGAACCTTTTTTTAATTCTTTGCATTATTAACACTGTTGTGTTATTGTGTTATTAAAGTGTTTAAGTGTTTTATGGTAAAGCATTATGAGTGGTGTGTGTGTGCAGGGTGCTCGTGAGTTGTATATTTTGGGGAGGGGGGAGGCTTGTGTATGGGGGCAGGGGGGTCCTCACACAAAGGAGTAGCCTAGGGCCACTGACCACCTTAATCCGCTACTGCCTATAGCTAATTAAAACGTGTAAGTCCCATCGCTGTGTGGGCATGATTCGCGCGTGCATGAGAACATTTCGCACTGTTATTTTGGAGACCCCCACAGAGTTCAGCTTATAACTCGAACCCTGGTGCCTATGATGTGATTCCCATCACAGAACAGGGTATCCGCGGTGTCTTGAAAAGTATTAAAAGTTGATAAATAAATTTTGGAAAAATCAAGACCCTTAATAAGTATTAAAAAGTCCTATCACGATTTTATGAGGTCTTCAAGTTGAATTTTATATTTTTCTGAATTAGACTGTCCAAAGAGTTTGAGTCCTAAAAACGTTTAATAAAAGTGTGTGACTTTATTAGTTTTATTAAAAAACAAAGATGAACTGGAAATTCTGTTGTATGATAGTGGTCTAGTCTATTGCAAACTAAAACTGTTAAGTTAAAGGTGTCACTGATGTGAACGGTTACAGCTTGAAGTCTGGTTAATATTCACAAGGTCTTTAAAAAGTCTTAGAAAGGTATTGAAATGAACCTCAAGATTCCTGTATATACCCTGCAGAATCACCCGTCATGCGTGTGAGGATGGCCCAGTTCTGGAGGAGCAGGAGACAGAGGGCCAGAGGCAGCTACACAGCCTTCTCCTGCAGCAGCTGGACACTGACGTCAACATCGACAGGTGAGACTCCTTCATGCAGTATTATCACACGTCAATGGAGTCTAGACTCTAGAGTCATTGCACACTCATTCTGATCGTCTTATTTTACAGCTTTGCAGTTGCAACTACAATCAACATAGTTTAAACTGTACAAAGCTATATTTACACCTCTATTGGTCCTGTTTTCAGGGTCCTTGTTGAGGTTGGCCTTTTAACAGGTCTGCTCACTTTCCAATCAAGACGTATGAATAAAAAGACTAATCACAACATAAGAATAGAATGACTCCCACACACCGTTTCTGCTTCGATTATTTACACAGAGATCGACTCAGACTTCTCCTTTATTGTTACAGCTGTGTGGCCAAGAGGAAGTGCTTTGCTCCATCTGCCCTGTACAAGCCGTTTGGGGAGCAGGCCGCTGGGGTGAGGAGCCTGTCCCAGTTCCAGGCCCTTCAGGATGGGGAGAAGGAGCAGGCCAGCCTGAGAGAGCTGGGTCTCACCGACCCTGAGATAGAGCTCTGGAGGAACAGAGACGCACCGGAGAATACTGAGAAGGTGAATGCTGCTTGTTGTCGCTTACCAGTATGACAAGATATTTAGAATCTACAGACAAGATGTGTGGATTATCAAACACTTCTGAATGGAATAGCAGAACCTGTCTTTGAATGAAAGACTGTTTGGGTCGTTGTTATTGAGTGATTGACCTACTATGAGCCTGTGTGGGATTGTCGTAGCTAATGATAACAACCAGCCTTGTTGTGTTCCTCAGGACCATGGGGTGTATGCAGCCCCCGGGGCGAGGGATCAGCGCCTACAGGTGGTCAGGGACAAGATGGAGGCCAGGGAGGAACTCCTGTCCCGGCCCCAGCGCTTCGCTGCTAGCCGACCTCTGTCACGCAGAGAGATGGAGATAGAGCAGGCGCTGTTCCACGGCAACGATCGCCTGGGATTCCTCACTGCACTCTATCACCAAGGTGGGATGGCATGCTCTGAATGCAAGTGGTTATTGTATTTTATTTAGCTAAGCTACAAGTTGAACACAAATAGAATCGACTATCTGTTTTTCTTACTGACATTTGTAATATCAAAACGGTCATCATGTTGTCAACACATGACATGTTCAAAAAAACATTATTAAGCCTGCTCTATCAGACTGACTTCCTGTATAATAAGTTATGTAAATTACCCTGTAACTATCTAGTTACTACATGTAAACATGGTATACTTAGTTACCACTTTCACGCTTACTTTTTTGTCCTTACAGAGGAAGATACTCAGTCTGACCAGCAGGGGTCATCCTCCACAGACCCCCTTGACTCGCTCTATAGGGATGTTCTGAATGAGGGAAGAAAACAGACAACTTTATCACAGGACTCTGAGGTGAAAACCACAGGAGACTCATACCTACCTCAGCCCCAACTAAAAGGGGACTCTTACCAATCACAGAGCTTGTGGAAAAGCACTGACCAATTACAGGACCAGATTGGCTGTCAATCTGAGCGCCTGGGTGGCAGGGACAGAGACTCTGACCAATCAAGGTCAAGTCTCGACGCTACAGGCCAATCACAGCTACAGGACAGACTGGATCATAGACAGTTGGCTGCTCCAAAGAAGATAAAAGTAAGCCAACCAATCGGCAGTCTGTGTGGAGGTATTAAGGCGGTGAAGGGGGGCCTGCTGACTGTGAGAGGAGAGATCAAGGATATTTCAGATGAGGAGATTCTGGATAATCGGGAATCAGAGGAAGGGATCCGGAACATCCCACGGTTCCAGAACTATCAGCCAGGGGAACCATCAAAGGTAGGGTCTCGGCAAAACAGTAAACAAACATGTGACGTAATTTCTGATAGACACAGACACTTGCTTGTTCTTAAGTCATTGATCATGCTTTGTTGAATTCATCATGTGTTAGAGATAGTGTTAGTTAACTTAATATCTGTGTTGGTCCTTATGGCTCTCCGTAGGTGCTGTGTGTGAAGAATCTGAGTGCGCAGGCGTCTGTGGCCCAGCTGGTGGCGCTCTTCTTCAGGTTTGAGAGGGACGATGGGCCACCGGTGGTCTACCGTCTGCTCACGGGCAGACTCAAGGGACAGGCCTTCATCACACTCTCAGGTAACACAGTGACTGAGCACTCTCTCTCTCTCTTCTGAGCACTCTCTCTCTCTCTCTCTCTCTCTCTCTCTCTCTCTCTCTCTCTCTCTCTCTCACACACACACACAGGCACGCACACACACAAGCTCTCTCACGTAGGCTCACGTTACACACACATTCTCTCTCTCTGCAGCTACGATGACCGAGGCTCGCTGAGCTCTCTCTCTCTGTCTCTCTCTCTCTTACCCCCCCCCCCACACACACACACACACACACACACACACACACACACACACACACACACACACACACACACACACACACACACACACACACACACAAACACAAACTCTCTCTTTCTTTAATTACTGATAAGTACACAAATTCATATGTTTGTAAATTGTATCATGTGTACACATAAGATATAATAACATTGTGTTATAATGTTCTTCTAGACACGGAAACCGCCCAAAAAGCCCTCAAGCTGGTTAATGGCTACAGGTTGCTAGGGAAACCTCTGGTGATCGAGTTTGGCAGAGAACGGAGGGATGGGGAAAAACAGAGAATGGAGCAGGAGAAACAGAGAGAAAGTGAACCATCTCACTCTGACAAAGGCACAGACACAACAGCTTCAGTCCAGGCAGGGTCATGAAGTAGAGACTGAACATGTTGGGGGAAAAGACTAGAAGTCTAGTACTGCTGTTGGACACTCCTGGCCTGGTCACTGTGCCATTGTCCTTTCACATGTCACACGCTTCATCGCCACTTTTCATACGTCAGAATAATTGTCCACAATTCACACAAGGAGGAGCCTGGCCATTAATTTGTGGGGGACAACATGTTGACTGTACCCTTGTTTGTTTTTGTAAAGGTCAATAAAAAATGTATTGATTTGTTTTGTATTTTGTCTGAATGCTGATGTTCTTTATGTATAAAAGATGAAACGTCTATGGAATGTGAGCTGATTTTCAGATCTCTGAAAGTGGTTTCCTTTTGCGTGTCATTTGTCCGGTGGTCACTAGATGTCGCTCTACTCCACTGCATCACTGTATGCCTCACTGTTTAATCACACACACAGGCCTGGCATTATCCCTGTGTATGTTTATGTGTCCAATTTGAATGCCTAGTATCTAACTAGTGTATAATGAATGCTGAGTGTGTTCCACGAAGAAATGCCTCCTGGGTCATGTGTTTGTATAACGAGACCTATAATAAGCCACCATTGTAGTACATTTAGTTCATGTGATGTTTTGTATATGACACTAGGGGGCAGACTATAGCTACATCAGAGAGTATTGAATGACATCACCTCATGAAACAAAAAAGGTATATGACTGGTACAGTATTTTCATAAACCAAGGCCATAGTCAGAATTCAGTGGAAAAAACAAGATGAGAGATTTACCTCTATATACTGAAGTCAAGAACATAGAAAAGGTCAAAGAGGTCATGTGACCCACCTGTTCACTCTCGAACAGTGTCTGAATGGAAGGCATGTTCATGCCCTGGGGAGAGGATGTGGTTTAGCTTGTGTTAGTTCTTCCCACAAACAGACAAGTGTGTGTCAGTTGGAGGACATTGCTCATTCATTGCAGTTATCTCTCTGCATGTTCAGTGTCATTTAAGGAGACATTGAACCTCAACGGGTTCAGTTTACTTCCCACCTATGCAAGGGGATATGGGTCTTGTTTCTTGAATAATATGTACAGTCATGTGAAAAAATTAGATGATGAAATCAAATATGAAATATTTCGTTATTCTTTAAGAAATATGGACATATCAATATTTTATCTTCTTTCAAACAATATCTATCGATAAAGGTGATGTAATCGAACCAAAAACAATGAAAATGTACCATTATTATCATTATTATTATCAAAAATGAACAAAGATGCCAGTTCCTACTGAGGAAAAGTTAGGACAGCCTATGCACTAATAGCTGGTATTGCCCCCTTTGGCTGACATAACCTCAATTAGACGTTTCCTGTAACTGTCTACCAGTCTGACATCAACTGGGAGAAGGTTTTTCCCACTCTTCTTCCATGCAGAATTCTTTCAGCTGTGTGATGTTTGGGGGGGTGTCTTGCATGCACAGCCTGTTTCAAATCACCCCACAGAATCTCAATAGGATAAAGCAAGTCCAAAGCACATTGTTCCAGAAGTCAGGATGTTTGTCTAGGTGTTGCCAGACTCATACGCATCTACAACCTTCCTTCTGAAGGCATTAGAGTGCTCCTTTGATCTCGCCACCACTCGCTTCAACAATCAAGAGCAAACCAAACTAAATATCTGAGGTTTAAATAAGCCAGGTTTTCTTTTTAAAATAAATGTTTTCAAATTAATTTGTTTAGTTATATTACCTTCCATCTCTCAATATTGTTCAAATTAAGATCAACTGTCCATATTTTTTAATATAAAAAAAGATCATCGTTTTTATGGGGTGTGAGTGTCCTATCTTTTTCACAAGACTGTATGTGAACTATGGCGAAGGAGAATACTGCTACCTGCAAGTGCATAAAGATTCAGTGGAATTTGCTGGGGTGATGTCTCTTTGGTCTCTCTGGTCTCTTGATATGATTGTATAATTAAGCCTCTGCGTAGCCTTTTTTTGTACTGTAGATGAATCATGGCATTTCCAAAAGGAACACCACTTCGGTTTGGTTATTTTCTATCAATGTGGTTGGTCTTTATACATTAGGGGCCCACAGGACAACCTTTAAGACATGCAGAATCCCAGGTTCGAGACCCCCTAGATACTATAAAAATGAATGAATGGTCTTTATTGTCATTGATATAGTACAGGTACCATACAACGAAATTTGGGAGGGGGGGCTCCCCTGGTGCTAGGAAAAAAAATACTAACCTTATTATAACCTTCTCACAGAGAAGAGGTAGATGAGAGAGAGGAAGAGAGAGTGTGTGACTGGCTCTGAAGAGAGAGTGTGTGTGACTGGCTCTGCTGTAGTGCTGGGTTTGAGAATCAGCGAGTGGTGTGCAAATGTTTGGTATTTCAGTCTGGTGGCCATGACCCAGTCAGCTCTCCTCACCACCCTGCTCTCAGTGGACATCAACACTGAAACTACATATCGATCAGGAGAGTTTCTCTTTTTTGCTTGTTTAGGTTTGTTTGTGCCCCTCTTTCTTGTTTGTCTTTATGTGTCCATGGCTGTTATCATCCCTGTTGTGGAATGGGAGATAAGCCTATCTATAACACATACAGTAGATGACAGTGAGGTCTTCAGACATGACTGGCCTCCATTCTAGTGGTCTGTCAATGAGACAAACAAGTGGATATTTTCCTACGATCTTTATTTAATTGATGCATTTCAAGTAATCACATGTATTCTTACAAATATAAATTATTATTAATAGTATTATACATTTGAATTATTTTCAAACAGATTGAAATAAGAAAAAAATAAGTCCATAAAAGAAAAGAACGCTATACTTAACAGTAGTGTTAAGGGCTCTGCACACAGCGTGCGATTTCTGTTGCGCGTCAACGTTCCATTTTGAAGTTTGAATGGAAGTCTATGAGAACATCGCATCGCAATGCACACGGCCCCGCACGGCGAAAATTCGATTCCATTCATAACAACAATGGAAATTATGGAACGTTGACGCGCAACAGAAATCGCACGCTGTGTGCAGAGCCCTTATGTGTCGATTACATTGAACATAAAAAAATCCACATTCTGAAATATAGAAAAAACAACTCGCCAGTCAAAATAAACATATCACAAAAAGAAAACCTATCAGCATGAATCATACAATAATCAATTCAATACGAGGTAAGTGAGTATGAGACAAAAAGGGAATGCTGTGTCATTGTATCTGACCAAGCCTGACCCATTTGTATCTCTGATATAACTAGGCCCAATGTGAGGGATATTGGTGGCCCAAAGAGGTCACTAGGGAGCATTAACTGTGTGTGTGTGTGTGTGTGTGTGTGTGTGTGTGTGTGTGTGTGTGTGTGTGTGTGTGTGTGTGTGTGTGTGTGTACTCATCAAGAACTCTTTTTGTAACTGTCCATGTAGAGGATGTTGCTGGAAAACGGCATAGAGAGTAGAGAGAGAGTTACAATTCATTTGATTTACAAAAGTCCCATTTTATCAAGGTTGAAGTTTCAGTTCAAGAGGAGCCTTTCATTTCAGTTCAGTCAGTCACTTTGCACGGTCATCCAGTCAAGACTACCCTTCCATGCACATTATTCTCTCTCTGATGTCCGTTGTAACTTGGAGCTCTCTCATGGTGAAAAAAACACAAACGCCTCCAGATAGTTTGGCACGAAGAGTCGCCTGAACACAATCAGTGCACACACGAGACACACGAACGGCGAACACACAGAGTCATGTTTGAGAAGGCGCCAACATTCTCAGACATACCCAGTGACATCGTAGGCCGTCGCTGGATTGTGGTGGGGTGATTTCTTGGTCCCCTGGGCGGGGGTGCTGGATTGGCTACTGGTGCTGGTGTGGCTCCGGGCCAGCATCACCCCTTTAAGGGCAGTGTTGACCCCCGTCTGCAGGGTGGGGTTACGGTACGTCTGTGAGCTGGTTCTGGCCCCCGGCCCTGCAGCAGCTGCTGGCATGGGATAAGGATACCCGCCTCCCCCAGGCCTCCTCCCCCCTCGGTGGTTATCTTGCTCCTCACAGCAGGAGACGCACAGCAGCCCTCCTCCCAGCATGGAGACCAGCGCAGCAGCCAGGCCCATGTACAGACACTCCCCCAGCTCAAACTTCATGCTGCTGTTGAGGCTGGGCTGGTAGAACGTCTGGACCACCTCGTGCGTGGTCCACGACACGGGGATGAGAGCCAGGAACCCGGCGGTGAGGAACAGCCCCCCTCCGGTCCCCGCCACTCGGCTCTTGGCCCGCGAGCCCTCCAGGCACACCGTGCACTGCATGCCCAGGCACGCCATGGCCACGGCGATGACGGAGAAGACGACGGAGATGACCATGAGCGCCCGCGAGGCCTGGAGGTCGGACGGCAACGCCAGCATGGAGTTGTAGGTCTCGCACTGGAAGGCGCCGGTGCTCTGGTAGACGCACTCCATCCACAGGCCCTTCACGGTGGCGACGGACGTGATGATGTTGGCCCCCACGTGGGCCGACGTCCTCCAGTAGGGCAGCACGGTGACCACCAGGGTCCCCAGCAACCCCAGCAGGCCCAGGAAGAACCCCATCAGCTCCAGAGCGGCCGAGGCCATGGCGACAGAGACCGGATGCTGTCACTTCTACTACTGCTACTCCTCTTCCTCGGCTACTGCAGCTGCTACTGTGGCCTCCGTGTGTGTGTGTGTGTGTGTGTGTGTGTGTGTGTGTGCACTTGTGTGCACTTGTGTGGGACTCCGGCTGACTGCTGCCTGGTTCTAAATGTCCCCTGGCCCTCTATACTCTTTCAACATTCAATGACACACTGCTGCTTTCTTGTCAAGTGTACGCTGTGTTCTCTGCCTGTTCCAATCCTCTAGGTCCTACTTATTCACTCTCACACATTCTCTCTCTCACTTACTGCCGCTACTCCCTCAGTGACTGCCCCAGCCGCCTGGTACGATCATCTGGTCCTCCGTCTGGTCCTCAGGCTCAAACAAAGACTCTCTGGTCTTGCAGAAAGCTTGAGAAACTGTATCCTGATCAATCTGTCGTTCTCTCTCTCTCTCTCTCTCTCTCTCTCTCTCTCTCTCTCTCTCTCTCTCTCTCTCTCTCTCTCTCTCTCTCTCTCTCTTTCTATGGCTTGATGCTACCGTTTCACTCTCACTTTCTCTCTCTTACTCTAGGATACTCTTCTCTCGTCCCTCTCTGTGTTTGTCACCCTAACGGACTCTCTATTATACTAGGTCCTTCACCCTTCCATGTACTGTACACACAGTGACACACACACATACACACACACATACACACACACACACATATCCCCATTGACAGTGAGTTAACCATTTACTCATCACTCATCTCTCTCCCAAAACAGACCTTTGGTCCATGGTCCATCCCAAAACAAGGCCAACAGATGAACAGGCAAGCTATACAGGGAAAGGACAGCAGCATTCCTGCTGCCCCCACTGCCCACTGTTATGGAAGCTGAGGATGGAAGGAACAGAAAGAGAGGGCAAAGGAGGGAATGAATGAGTAATTACGGAATAGCACATTAACTCCCTATCTTAACACAAATCCCACTTAACATTACATTCATGGTCACAAAGTATTATTGCAAGGAACAGAGATGTTCAGTTACTTCAATGCGTTCTTGTTCTCTTTGAAATATACTATAGATTAGCACACACTGTTCCCACTAGATAAAGTATGTAATGTATATCTTGTAACCTATAACAAAAGGACACAAGTACAAATTAATTTGAAGTTAGATTCGACTTAGTTTTTTGTCACAATGGATTTTCAGTATGCCGATTGTTTATTTGTACATCTAAGACATTATACATATACACATATACTGCACAGTCTTTATCAGAGAGAGAGGGTTCTTAGAATAAAGCGATCATTCTAACTTGGCAAATGGGTTGATCTGGGACAGGAAGAATTTCATTAAAGACAACCTGGTTGATTAGTCAGTGGTCATGGACACACACACACACACACACACACACACACACACACACACACACTCACACACACACGCACACGCACACGCACACACACACACTATATCTCTATTTATCAATCCATGCAGTCACTCATTACATTGAATAAAGGATTAGAGATATCGGTAAAAGCACTGATAGTTGAAATGAAAGAGATCTGGGGAATTCCACAAAGAAACAGAAAAGCTCCGATATCGTGTAAGAAGCTTTTGTATTAGGTCTACAAAATGGCAAAACACACATACTCTCTGTCTCTCACACACACATACACGTACCGTGGCAATATCCCTGCTTCAGGTGGGAAGATGGACAGTGTTATTCCTTGACGGTAACAGGCTAATGCATAGTGTGTGTGTGTTTGTGTGTTTGTGTGTGTGTGTGTGTGTGTGTGTGTGTGTGTGTGTGTGTGTTGGTGGAGGGCCGGGTTCCTCCGTTTTCCAGCTTTTCCAGCTCCAGACCTGACCCTCTCCTCCTAATCTCTCCCAATCTTTCCTCACAGGTCACCAACAGCATAATGAGATTAGCATCTAATCCAGGCACTGTTTCAGTGGAGTGGACGGAGAGGGCAAGGTCCACAAACACCACAAACTCCGGACCACCTGTAGACAGAAGCCTATGGTGCTATATGAGCATTACAACATGGCCACTTTAGTGTCCGATCCTGATGTATCTTTTGGTTGCTGCATCAGATAATAATCAAACAATAATGGTTCTGGAATGTGTTTGCATTTCTTGTGAGACAACAGCATAATGAGATTAGCGTCTAATCCAGCCACTGGTTCAGTGGAGCAGACGGAGAGGGCAAGGTCCACATACACCACACACTCTGGACGGTACCACTCTACCAATATGTAGAAACCTGTCAGGGGAGGCTGGTAGAGGTAGTCACCGGAGGACAGGCTCATTGTAATGCATGGAATGGAATGAGGAATGGTATCAAACACGTGTTACCATTTTCTCATTCCATTCTACCTCCTCCCGCCTCCCCTGAAGCCTGTGTGAGCATTACTGCAGTGTCTGATCCTGGGTGATCTTGTTGTCAGTGCATCGTGTGTATTGACAGTGATGTTGTTGGGATGTGTATGCATTGCTTGTCTTATCAAAGGGATCCAAAAGTGGGCCTTGTTCTTTTCACAGTTAGGTCCATATATATTTGGACACTGACCGATTTTATTTTATTTATTTTTTAATTAAAGCTGAAATTCTGCACTTCCATTGCATCTCGATTGTTTCATTTCAAATCCATTGTCATGGCGTACAGAGCCAAAATTATGGAAAATGTGTCACTGTCCAAATATTTTGAGACCTAACTGTAGGTTTCACCCCTAACCATCCATAACCTAGGTACAGCATTCACATAAGTGATGAATGGATGCTACTTTGCATCAGAGTATTAATTGTGCCTTAACTTGTATCAATGTATACAGTAGAAGTATAGCTCTAAAATGGATACATGTGATCTCTGATCTGTTACATTTACTGTACATTTCTGGCATTTAGCAGACGCCTTTATCCAAAGCGACTTACAACAAATACATTTGTCTAAGTAAGTGAATCATCTATCCATCAGATCACGGGTACACAGAGTAAAATTCTTAGGTTCAGGTTATTCGACATTGGCATTGCAGCAGAATACTAAATACCAGATATCCACTCATCGCCAGTTTGTTGTTTCAATGTTAGTCTCGTTCTCGGCCGCTTAGTCACACATCTATGATATTTAAGATCACTTATCTAGTTACACAATCTTCAGCATAACAAGTTCATAAGATATGAAAAATGCACAAGCAAAAGGAATGGAATCCAAATAATTTTTTATTCACGGTGGACAGCAGCTCCGGCCAAGGCTGTTTGCAGTTGTGAGCGTCCTCTGGAGGAGTCGGGCGCTAGAGACAGGAGAGAGAGTTCATATGAGCTTCACCAGGCCTATAGCTACAGAATAGAATACTTTATTAGTTTAGTAAGTATGTCCTTGGTCTATGTGTTCTATGTGTTGACTTACCTCTGCTGTGTCCATCGTCGTGAAGACGGTTACTGGGGGGACGGAGGCCGTCTGCCTGGAGAGCAGCTCAGCAGCCCAAGGCTCCTCACAGATGTGAGGATCCTCTGGAGGCGGGAACGCTTCTGTTTCTTTGAAGCTCCGCTCTCCTCACAAGGCGTCGTCTCAGCTGTCACTGGGCTGGCCGCTAGAGAGAAGAGAGAGAGTTCATATGAGCTTCACCAGGCCTTAGCTACAGAATAGAATACTTCATTAGTTTGGTTAGTATGTCCTTGGTCTATGTGTTCTACATGTTGACTTACCTCTGCTGTGTCCATCGTCGTGGGCAACCTCGATGCCCTCCTGTCCTGGGGCTGGAGGCTGGATTCCTACCTTGATGTCCTTCTGTCCTTCAGCTGGAGGCTGGACACCATCATTGATGTCCTCCTGTCCTGGGGCTGGAGGCTGGACACGAGCCTGGTTGGTCCTCTTGCACTATATCAGTTGTTACAGAAGAAGAATCAATGACAGAACATATCTCTTAAAACCCCAGTATTCATACAACAACAATGCATAGCTTGTCTGTTGTTTTACGATAAACTGGTAAGACTTTACCTTTACATTACATTTCCTTAATGTGAAATTATGTGGAATGTGGCTCTCTTATAAATTCACTGTATATTTCTGTTTTACCTTGCGCTTCACCATTGAACAGAATTTCCTGAATTTCCCTTTCTTCTTCTTGTCACAGACAAGACTCCTCTTCTCCTGCTCCATAACATGGACTTTTCTTTTGAGGTCTCTCTCTCTCTGTCTGCTTTCCTCCAACTCCCTGTCAAGCACCTGAGCCTTCTCAGCTGCCGCCAGCTTGTCCTCCAGGGCCTCTTTCTGCAGGGCCTTGATGTGGTCCTCTGCCTCCCTGGTGGCGTTGGCGGTCTCCAGGAGGGTCGCCTTGACCCCGGCCAGGCTCCCCTCAGTCTCTCGCTGGGCAGCGAGGGCCTGGCTCCTCTCCTTCTCCAGGTCGGAGTTGTCTCAGACGAGGCTCCTCTTCTCCTGCTCCATAACGTGGAGTTTTTGTTGGAGGTCGCTCTCTCTCAGTCTGCCTTCATTCACCTCCTCCCTGCAAAGGACCAGAGCCTCCTCCGCTGCCTCCTTGTCCTCCAGGGCCTCACTCTGCAGACTCTTGTCCTCTGCAGTGACGGTCTCCAGGAGGGCCTGGTACTCCAACAGGGCCATCCACTTCTCCTCCTCCGCTGCCTCCTTGTCCTCCAGGGCCTCACTCTGCAGACTCTTGTCCTCTGCAGTGACCAGGAGGGCCTTGTACTCCAACAGGAACCTGCACTTCTCTACAATGGCTACAATATAAAAAACGGAAGGAAGAGAATGTGAAATTACTTAATGTGAAATTACTACAAGGATACGGCCAAAAAGCCGTATGATGGCTAGAACGTCGGGTTATAAAGCGAAAGCTTCTTTATATAAAAAAATGTGTTGGCCTACACTGGATATTCACTTTAATTCTGGACGTTACAATTTGCATTTCTCAAAAACAACAAACTAAACTGTCAACTTCTATGACGTCTTGCCGCAAGGCCTTCTGGGACCTATAACGTTACAACAATCTATTAATACAGGCGGGCCGTCAAGCCCATAGACTTTTACTTGTCAAGGCAAATGTTTTAAACGAAAATCTGTAATTCAAGACTCTGGTAATTTACACACAAGACCCACATTGATCTCTACACAGCGCACACACACACACACACACACACACACACACACACACACACACACACACACACACACACACACACACACAAACACACCTCTGGCCTTCTCAGCCTCAAACGCAGAGACCATGGTCCATGGACACATCGGGTCCGTACGAGACTTCTCCTTCTCGGGGTCTGCTCTCTGGACCTGGGGGGCTGATTTTCAATCATGTAACATATTAATCAATAATGTAACCTATAAAGTTAATCATGTAACCTACAAAGTTAATCATGTAACCGATAAAGTTAATCATTTAACCTACAAAGTCAATCATGTAACCTATAAAGTTAATCATGTAACCGATAAAGTTACAACAATTCTATTAATCCATTTACACCTAATATTATTTTCAGCTGTATTAAGTTTATTGTTAAGTGTAGTATGTATATTGTGGTATGTAGATCCGCCTTCCCTTATTCTGTTATCCATTTTGGCCTTGTTATGGTTGTGATGTTTTCAATGTTTTCAATTGGCAATGTTTGTCTCCTGTTTGTCTGTGTTTTGTCATGGTTGTGTCTTTTATTGTTTCTCCTTATTATAGTTAGGGAATCTTACCAATAGCTTTTTTCACCAATGGGTTCATATAGGTGAGTCTGCCTTCTTTCACCTCCTCCCTGCAAAGGACCAGAGCCTCCTCCGCTGCCTCCTTGTCCTCCAGGGCCTCACTCTGCAGACTCTTGTCCTCTGCAGTGTAGGTCTCCAGGAAGGCCTTGTACTCCAACAGGAACCTGCACTCCTCTACAATGGCTACAATATAAAAAACGGAAGGAAGAGAATGTATGCATGAACGTATGTATAAGAATGTATGCATGAACATTCTTATAACATAGTACATTAATAAATCAATTTTAGCAAGAATACTGATCTGTTTCTTGCATTATGTCTAGTAGGCTACTTCCAACACAAAATAGATAAATAAAATAAATTTACAGAATACAGGCGGGCCGTCAAGCCCATAGACTTTTACTTGTCAAGGCACATTTTTAAAGCGCAAATCTGTAATTCAAGACTCTCCGGTAATTTACACACAAGACCCACGTTGATCTCAACTCAGCGCACACACACACACACACACACACACACACACACACACACACACACACACACCTCTGGGTTGGTCCTCCGGGCTGGCTGCTCTGTGGGCCTGTGGGGCCGCTCCCTGGGCGATGTCGTCATCGTGCAATTCAGTTTCAAGCTGCCAAGCAGACTCGAAATTGAAGTCATCTCCCTGGTTCTTCTTCTTATTTGGCATTTCTATAACTTTCTACAAACAACTGAACAAGGAAGAGAATGTGAAATGACGTATTTTATATGTATATATTATTATTATTCTAGAATGACTTGTCCCCTATACAAGCAGGCAGATAGACAGGGGGACAGACTGGCAGGTAGACAGATACTTCTTAAACCTTCACTACATCAAACTATACACCTCCTCTATTCACCTATTCTACAGGTAAAGTAATATGACCTTACCTGTTGGAAGTTTCTCCAATAATGACCACTTGACACTTTGACACTCAGTTTTGTCTTGACCCCACTGTGACATCACCACCCCTTATCACCATAGCAACATCATGACACACACTGAGGCATTGCTCTAGTTGATAATAATAATAATAATAATAATAATAATAATAACAACAACAATAATAATAATAATTGTTACGACGGTCCAGATGCACATCGATTAGTTAGTTTGTTTAAGCTCATTTTGAGTAATTAATAATTAATAAGAAATTACCTTGCCCCCGCCCAGCTAGGTTTCCCCCCTTTTCTCTCTCTTTGATTTCGTTTATTGTTTTCTTGCCATTTGTCTAAAACACATAACATGTTGTGTGTCTAAGTAATGATGCCGTAGTTCAGTTGGCGGCTTTTGATGTGCGTGTGTGTGTGTGTGTGTGTGTGTGTGTGTGTGTGTGTGTGTGTGTGTGTGTGTGTGTGTGCGTGCGTGCGTGCGTGCGTGTGTGTGTGTGTGTGTGTGTGTGTGTGTGTGTGTGTGTGTGAGTGTGTGTGTGTGTGTGTGTGTGTGTGTGTGTGTGTGCGTGCGTGCGTGCGTGCGTGCGTGCGTGTGTGTGTGTGTGTGTGTGTGTGTGTGTGTGTGTGAGCTGAGGAGAGAGCAGAGAGCAGCGAGTGGTGATGAGAGGAATTGATTTGATTGATTGAAAACTTTATTAGAAGATTTGCAGAAGTAGGTACATGAAAGTACTATTACATACAAGGTCAACTAACAGGATAAAAACCCAAGAAAGCCACTGGCTTATTTCAATTGGGGTCCTTGATTCTCAATTCATCGTTACATGTAAGACAGACAAAAAAAAACTAGTACTATCTACAAGATAATACAGACAAATAACTAGTACTATCTACAAGATAAACATACATCCAACATGGGAAGAACAATACAACAAAACATAAGGTATGTACAGCGGGTAGGACAGGTGGGTAGGAAGTAGGAAGAAAGTTGAATGTTTGGAGACCAGAGCCGCCGGGGTATTATTGAGTTGTGTTTAGTGTGATTAATACAGCTGAGAAAATAGTAACCAACGTTATTATACATACATATATATATACGTGGTTATTATCAGACATAGTTTGACTGTCAGCTGCCTTGCGAGCAGCGAAGAGACGGGGAGGCGTTGCCTAGCTACCATAGCTAACGGAGCGTCCAACGGGAGCTAGCCATAGCCGCACCAACGTATCGCGAGACCTTGGGACGCCGGTTGCCAGAGACAGTGAGAGAGATACACCCGAGATACACCCGAGATACACCCGAGATACACCCGAGATACACCCGAGATACACCCGCCTCCACTGTCCTGCGTCCCGGGTAGCTGTGTGCGTGGCCCCCGACTCCCCCCCCTGCATCTCCCGTCGATCATCCCAGGACCACTGGCGGACTCCGGGGGGGGCACCCACAACCGCCCCTCCTGGTGCCCCCACGGTTGAAAAACGTCTCGCTTAAGTGCCCTTTTGAGTGGCAAAAATGCCCTTTTCAGTGGCGAAAATGAGAGGATGTGCCCTACTGGTGCCCCTCCGATGGTCTAAATTTGACCATGTGCCCCCCCCCCACAGTTGAAAAATGTCGCACTAAAGTGCCCTTTTGAGTGGCAAAATTAGAGGATGTGCCCTATTGGCTGCCCTTCCAATGGTCTAAACTTGACCATATGCACTGATGGGGTCCCATGTTGTGCAGTAGGTGCCCTTTTTTTCTTTTCACCCCCCCCCCCCCTGCCCTTCAAACAGCCTGAGTCCGCCACTGCCCAGGACAGTTCCCCCCATCAACGTCGTGGTTATCCCCCCAGGCTTACCTTGCTCGTGTCACGCGTGTTGCTCCTTCTCATACCGAAGTCAAACTGGCCTGAGAAACTGGACGTCAAATGTCCTCTCGAATTGTTATGATTATGACGTCATAATGCATGTTTTCTGAGCATTCTGATCTCAGGAGCTCAATTTTTAACCAAAGAAAATTATTAAAAACAATGATAATAATACAAATAATAATAATATTAAAAGCCCCATGTGTATTCATCTCTCATTCTGATCATTAAAGCATTAAAGCCCTCGAAAATAATATGATATCATCAAAATATCATCATGATCAAAATGCAGGGTTCCCACGGGTCCTTGAAGGCCTTGAAAGTTTGTGAATTTGAGAGAAAAAAAATCAAGGCCTTGAAAGTTTTGAAAAAAATAGACATGGGTCCTTGAAAGTGCTTGCATTTCCCTCTCTCTCAATTTTTGTTTTGTTTTAGAGAGGGAGGGAGAGGGGAATTCAATTCAATTCTTTTGTAGCCTGGCAAATGTACATTTCAGGATGTGTGGCTCACTAAAGACATTTACAAGCAATGGATTATTAAAGATTCACTGAACCTACATATGGCCCGATGCAAAGCCTGCGGCAAATCGATCAAACTTGATGCGATGGGCGAAGCTGACTGCGCAAGTTCAATGCAGGTACGGGTCCTACCCCAGGTAACATGGAGAAGGGAATAAAACAACCATACTAGTTACTACGGTCAATTAGTTAGATAGATTATACCGTCATATGTTATATTGCTGTTAGCTAACGTTACTATCAGCAGGCCTATGTCTTAATCAGTTATCCCACAGAATCCCACCAGTCAGAGTGATGCACAGCTACATTACCGTATTTACCAGTCAGAGTGATGCCAGCAGCTACATTACCGTTAGTCTGCCTCATTTGCGGCAAGGGGACAGTGACTGCGTTTACATGCACAGTGCACACACCATTATTCCGATTACGGTCTATATGAGGTTTGTAATATTCCGAATAAGGTGTTTACATGACTCTTGCCCAATCGTAATATTGAGCATATTGGTGTGCATGTAAAACGCAGTCAGTGAAGTTTACATTTCGTGAAATAGTGACAGAAGTTTCATGACTATCCCCCATATCCCCTCCATCATTCCACATCACTGGACTCTCCCCTCATCGTGTTACCATCCAAGAGCTCCAACCTGGTACCAGGATATCTGACCAATTTATATATTTATTTGTATTTACATATTTATTAAGTATGGCGCATTATTTTTGGGAAAGACTGTAATGATATGGGTTTTTAAAGCTTGTAGGTTCCCCTACAATTAGCATAATCATTTGTTTGATAAATTTGGTTTTGTTGTTTTATCTGTGAAGGTAGCTAGCAACTATTTAATGAGTGATTACGAACTTCGTAGGCATTTCTATGCTAGTAACAGAATATCTTGTTAGCAAGAGATTTCATACAAAAATAGTGTAGATTTATTTCAGAAACTTTAGTGGAAAGTTGCCTTGTCGAAAAAATGCTAACCCTGACCCCAGCCCCAACCCTTGCGCATGCGCAAAATCGCTAGGTGGCGATGGGTAGTATCGACAGAACACCGGTGTAGGTACCGGATTTTCCCACCCTACCAGATTTTCCCACTTTTCCGGTTCCGGTCAGGAGCGCAAAACCTTTCTTCCCATTGAAGACAACGGAGAAGGCCAGGCAGATTGAAAATCGTGTCCGGTGGACACAGTCCCTTGGGCATAATTCTTCTGTCTTCTGTCCATTTTTAAATATTTATATAAATAAATACACTATTAGCAGAAAGTACAGTCTGAGCACAAATGACCAAGAATGCTTCTATGGTGGTGATGATGCTAACGTTGTGTATAACACAGTGCGTGTGCACTATCGATGTTGCCATTTATATGATACTATGATTGAAACAATTCTAATCACATTATGTCAATCGATAGTCATGTGATCAACATCATGTGAGTGTGTCTATGTATACACAGACCATAGATGTTTTTATGGCTACGGTATGGATTTTATGCAATGTCCTTTTTTTAGTAACAAATATGTCATACTATGTTTCTTTTAAAAGTTTTCATAAATGTTATGCCACTCAAAATATATATTTATTTATTTTTCATCCACTTTACGCATGACAGAGGATGAAACTATTATTCATCTGTTTTGTGATTGCTCCTTTATGTATGTTTGTTAATAACATCATAAAGAGAAAGGTTTGTAAAGAGTAGAGGCCTACCACTGAAACCCTGGAACTGAACTAATTGCAAAAACAATCTAGAAAATATAGTTTCAGTAGAAACTTGGTACTTGGTGTGCTGGCTTAGCTGGCTAGTAGTATTCTGATTATTGTCAGTGGAGAAAGTTTATTGACATAGTTCTATCTTCTATCTACAAATAAGATACATTGAAACCCATGTTGAGTTGTACAATATGAACAGTATTAAAATGATTTATTCAGCAAGTCGTGAACTTAGAATTATAAGGTTCTATCTCCGTTTAGGGCAGTTCAGAGATATTGAGCGTCAAAGTCCTCAGGAAGGAACACAACAAGCAGGAGATACTGGTGGCCTTCTACCGCGGCGCAGTGGAGAGCATCCTCACCTATACGGCATCTGCAACTGGTTCTCCAGCTGCACAACCGCGGAGAGAAATGCGCTACAGAGAGTCGTGAGAACAGCCCAGAAGATCACCGGCGCCCCCCTCCCCTCTCTGGTAGAGCTGTACAACACACGCTGCCTCAAGAAGGCCTCCAAGATCTCCAGAGACCCAACCCACCCTGGGTACGAACACTTTGCCCGGCTGCCCTCGAAAAGGCGGTACAGGACCATGGCCGCAAGGACAAACAGACTGAAGCTCAGCTTCTACCCCAGGGCCATCCAGGCCCTGAACACAGCAAAGACCTAGGTTCTGGGCCCTGGACAGTCTGGACGGATTGATGGCAGCTGCTGGATTGAAAAAATCAGGTGTAGTGCTGAGGCACAAATGTGTACATTTCAAGCCTGCAAACTGCGACACTTTAAATGAATGTGCAATAACACTATGTGCAATATGACAACCCCAGTCGTCTTATGTGTACAGTATAGTATAGTGGATAGTGTACATAGCCTTTATTTATGTAAACCAGCTCCTTTCCCTTCTTGTTTTTTTCGTTTTTTTTTCTTTCCTAGCACCAGGGGAGCCACCCCTCCCAAATGTCGTTGTTTGGTACCTGTACTATAGCAATGACAATAAAGACCATTCATTCATTCATTCATTCATTCATTCATTCATTAATAATAACATAATAGTCATTATGGCCTTTAGAAAAAAAAAAATGGGGGGGGAGGTAGGGTAGTGCACTATAGGCCCCTGTGGCGTGGCCTAAGCTTTTGTCCTTAATGGCATTTTTTTCCCCTTACATTACTTTTACTTTTATACTTTAAGTAGTTTTGAAACCAGTACTTTTATACTTTTACTTGAGTAAAAAGCTTGAGTTGATACTTCAACTTCTACAGAAGTCTTTTTAAACCATAGTATCTATACTTCTACTTGAGTAATGAATGTGAATACTTTTGACACCTCTGGTCACACATTTGATTCTCTGGTCTATGTGTCTGAGTGCTCTGTCTCATCGTATTCTCTTTATCTATGTATTCTCTTTACATATTCTCTTTTTAGTTACCAGCACTTCAGCTTTGATGCCCAGAGACCTCGTGTGGTTGTGGCCACAGAACATTGTGATGCAGATCCCGTCGAATTTCATGTCCATCCCCCCATAGATGAATGAATGAATGAATGAATGGACTTTATTGTCATTGCTACAGTACAGGTACCAAACAACGAAATTTAGGAGGGGTGGCTCCCCTGGTGTTAGGAAAGGAAAAAAAAAAAAAACTTTTAGAAAAAAATCACAAGAAGGGAAGGAGCTGGTTTACATAAATAAAGGCTATGTACACAATCCACTGTACTATACTGTACAGATAGTCGACTAGGGTTGTCATATTGCACAATAGTATTTTTTCACGTTATTTAAAGTGTCACAGTTTGCAGGCTTGAAATGTACATGTTTGTGCCTCAGCACTACACCTGATTTTTTCAGTCCAGCAGCTGCCATACAATCCGTCCAGACTGTCCAGGGCCCAGAACTTCAGTCTGTTTGTCTTAGCGGCCAGGGTCCTGAACCTCCTTTTCGAGGGCAGCCTGGTAAAGTGTACGTGCCCAGGGTGGGTCGGGAGATGGTCTTCCTGTGCCAGCCCCACCCAGACTGGACATGGCCAAGCAGGTTTACCTTTTTGTGAAGATCAGAGAGTTCTGTTCTGATGACGCACAAAACCTCACATGCCCTCCACCAAAGTCTCACTGTATGGATTAAAATGATAAATGCATACACACAGACTACTTAAACCTTAAGCTCATCCCACGCACACAGGCACTATTCTAATTCTTAATACTAACCCCACCATCTACTGCTACCTCAGTGCAATACTTTGTAATACTTTACACTACTTAGTGATGGCAATGCTCAGTGCAATGCCTTCTTATATTATGTTTTACTATTCTATTATTGCATTGCTCAATTGTATCTTGCCTTATTGTTTACTTTCATAAATATTGCCATTTTGTTTTCTCTTGCTGTTGCAATATTGAGGAACTGAAGCCAAAGAATTTTACTCTCTTGTACCTGTATAATGTACCTGTATAATGTACCTGTATAATGGGATGTAATAAACTTGATTCTGATTCTGACAGGACTATGATCCTGTTATCCACCTGCCTGCCTGCTCTACCTGCCTGTACTACATTCCCTGTCTACCTGCCTGCCCTACCTGCCCGGTCTACCTGCCTGCCCTGCCTTACCTGCCCTACCTGCCTGCCCTACCTGCCCTGTCTACCTGCCCTACCTGCCCCGCCTGCTCTGCCTGCCTGCCCTACCTACCTGCCTGCCTGCCCTACCTGCCCTGTCTACCTGCCCTACCTGCCCTGCCCTACCTGACCTGTCTACCTGCCCTACCTGCCCCGCCTGCTCTGCCTGCCTGCCCTACCTACCTGCCTGCCTGCCCTACCCAGTTTGCCATTCCATCCTGCATTTCCCCATTCCCTGCTAATCCCTTATTAAATGCCTGATTATTTTATGTACGTACGTGTCCTGATTCTGTGTTCTGCGCTGGGTTCATTAGCTCTGAGCGTAACAATCAGTTTCAGATTATTGCACACAAGCTTTAGCTGGCTCTCTGGCTCACACGCTCTCTGGCTCACACGCTCTCTGGCTCACACTCTCTCTGGCTCACACTCTCTCTGGCTCACACCTTACTCACTGACGCACTCGAAGGTCTGGACACAAATCCTAAAGCCCACACCCATCCTCAAATAGCCTCACCAGTCCAGTATGTAGCTGGGGGGTAGTGTTGGCATAGTAGTGAGTTGTATTGGTGATCAAAAGGTCATGAGTTCAAACCCCACCTGGGAACACCACCACTAGTGTGCCCTTGAGTAACGCACTTAGCCATGAATTACTCCAGGGAGACTGTCCCTATAATCTCTAATTGAAAGTCACTTTGGATAAAAGCGTCCGCTCCATGGTTAAAATGTAAAAATGTAGCTGAGGTACTCAATTACAGGGTACCTAAAGTCTTAGTGGCAGTAGATGTAGTTCATGGCTAACATCACTAGAGGGTGCTCTATCCTATATCAGACAGGACTAGAGTAGACGTACAGATTAAAAGGTTGGAAACATATAATTGTGATGTTGGTCAGTTTATGGTTGAAGGTTTCTCTTGTGTGTAACTTAGGTTTAGCCGTGGGAACAGGCCCTTGGTGAGGTGTCTGGTGTTGCCGGGGGGACCACAGAGTGACCCTACTGCCACCGCCCCTCCTCACCACGCCTCACACCTCTGGTCTCATTTGGGGAGGTGTTGGAGTGTCACCGGCCCACCCCCCCCCCCCTCCATCTCCCTCTCTTTCTCTCCTAGCACCTTGTTAGAGACAGTCTCTCTCTCAGGCGAAACACACCGTATCTCCCAGGGCCTGGCTCACTGTTCCCACATCAGCACCTAGACTACACACTCACTACGACCTGTACACACACACACACACACACACACACACACACACACACACACACACACAGACACATGGTCACATCAACTCTGAACCACTGACCCCAAATTGACCGGAGGTCGTACTGTGGATGTACAGAATGTGTATAAACAGGGAGACAAAAATTTGCCTCAACTCTCAAAGACAGGATATGTGGCATTAGAAAGAGGTAATACCATCTGCAAGTATTGTTTTAGTTATCCATGTTTGCACTTTTCACAGTCAATTCCAAAGTCAGTAAAAGACAAATAGTATCTACTACAGCACAGTAACATTACCATAGTGAGCTGCCGTAAACATAATGCAATCATTGCATTCAGCTACTGTGATGTAACATTGACATAATAACACCAACGCCAAATAAAGTATTGATACACTTCTGTTGTGAACCTCACTGTGACCCCACACTGAGGGTAAGTCACTGTCACCCCACACTGAGGGTAAGTCACTGTGACCCCACACTGAGGGTAAGTTGGTGTATGGTGTTGCCGGGGGGACCACAGAGTGACCCTACTGCCACCGCCCCTCCTGACCATGCCTCACACCTCTGGCCTCATTTGGGGAGGTGTTGGAGTGTCACCAGCCCACCCCCCCTCCCCCTCACACCTCCACAGACACACTCCAGCCCCCCCCCCCCTCCATCTCCCTCTCTTTCTCTCCTAGCACCTTGTTAGAGACAGTCTCTCCCTCAGGAGAAACACACCGTATCTCCCAGGGCCTGGCTCACTGTTCCCACATCAGCACCTAGACTACACACTCTCACTACGACCTGTACACACACACACACACACACACACACACACACACATGCCCGGGCATGTCACACACACTCCAGTGACCTGTTGACCCTTAATTCTGATCCAACGGATCCACAGGTGGGTCCGAAGTGATATAAAGAGCTTACCTCGATCAATTCTCTTCATCGATATCACATTTTTTTCACAACTTTGCATGCTATACGATGCCACCATTTTGTTTCCGAGACGGTAAACACGGCCGAAGTCACTTCCAGTTTTCTCCAACTGGAGAATGTGTCATGTTTCAACGCCGAATTTCCATACCATTGGTCGGCCAACCCAAAAAAATCAACAAAAAAAAAAAAGTCTGATACATGAGAAAGGTCAAATGGCAGAGATGGTGCCAAAATATCTCCAAATGGCCTAAACATATCCAAATTTGGTGTCCGCCTAAACATACCTGTACTAAAACAGGTACAAAGTTGCATTTGCTCACATTACTAGCATCGACTTTGGCACAAGTACTAATAAGACCCTGGAGTGCTGATTCCTAGATGATTTGGGCTTATTCAGTCAGGTTTCCAAGGTGATATTCACTGTAAACGCTGTTGTTTTTTTAGGCGGAGACTGAATTTGAGATTTTTTATAATGTTCTAGCTCTATTTACTCTGACACAGTAACATAGATTTTGATTCTGACACTTCTACAGCCACCCCACAGGTGTTAGCTTTCATTTGATAACAAGATCATTATGAAGGCCCTTGTGATTGTGGAGATATTCTATATTCACTGTGGGCATGTCATTTCGAGCAGAAAACCAGAAAAATGAGGTGAATAAGAAGACATAGGACAGACAAAACAAGAAAATAAAACCAGTAATCATATTATCATATTATTATTTCCATACAGATATTCTTAGCCCGTTAAATAACATAAATTGCCCTCAACTTGAAGGACATAATGCCATGACAACCAACAACAATGTTTTACAGTACATGACAAGTCCTCAAAGACACAGAGACTCCTCAAAATGTAAGTAGTCAATAAACTGTTAGTCAATAAGTTATGGATAGCTCACCTTAGAAGTGATCAACAAACATATGTACGTATATTAATGGATGAAATTGTGTTTTTGTGCTTTGTGTTTGCAGAATAATGGGCTCGATGATGGTAGTTATAGTAATGCTTTGTAGATACACAAGACCAATTGTATATGACTGATTGTACTGTAATAACCAGATAATCTGTATAGATTTTGATGTTAGAATCATCATTCTTAAAAGAGAGGGATTGAGAGGGACGGAAGAGACTGAATACAAAAACAATTTAATCCAATATTCAGAGAGAAAATATGTGGTACTCAATGAATGAATGAATGAATGAATGGACTTTATTGTCATTGCTACAGTACAGGTACCAAACAACGAAATTTAGGAGGGGTGGCTCCCCTGGTGTTAGGAAAGGGAAAAGAAAAAAGAAAAAAAACTTTTAGAAAAAGAATAAAATCACAAGAAGGTAAGAAGCTGGTTTACATAAATAAAGGCTATGTACACAATCCACTGTACTATACTGCACAGATAGTCAACTAGGGTTGTCATATTGCACAATAGTATTTTTTCACGTTATTTAAAGTGTCACAGTTTGCAGGCTTGAAATGTACATGTTTGTGCCTCAGCACTACACCTGATTTTTTCAGTCCAGCAGCTGCCATACAATCCGTCCAGACTGTCCTGGGCCCAGAACTTAGGTCTTTGCTGTGTTCAGGGCCTTGACGGCCCTGTGGTAGAAGCAGTTCTTCAGTCTGTTTGTCTTAGCGGCCGGGGTCCTGTACCTCCTTTTCGAGGGCAGCCTGATAAAGTGTACGTGCCCAGGGTGGGTCGGGTCCCTGGAGATCTTGGAGGCCTTCCTGAGACAGCGTGTGTTGTACAGCTCTTCCAGAGAGGGGAGGGGGGCGCCGGTGATCTTCTGTGCTGTTCTCACGACTCTAATGACTACTGTAAATCCCTTTTTCCTTTGATTGTTTTCAAACATTGTTCAAGCATTGTGACTGCCA
The DNA here is from genome assembly GCF_963989245.1 of Nansenia antarctica. Classification (NCBI taxonomy): domain Eukaryota; kingdom Metazoa; phylum Chordata; class Actinopteri; order Argentiniformes; family Microstomatidae; genus Nansenia; species Nansenia antarctica. Next base: position 17,716,201 of record NC_137689.1, read on the forward strand.
ATGGTCCTAGCCAGTGATGCCGGTAACGCGATACTAAGTAACGTGTTACTCTAATCTGATTACTTTTCCCAGTAACGAGTATTCTATCGCGATACTATTTCCAAATCAGTAATCGGATTAAAGTTACTTATTCAAGTGACTGTGCGTTACTATTGCGTTACTACCTCATAACTTAGGCTAAATGCAGTATTTCTTTGTAATGTTCGATAGTAAACAAACATTTATTGCTTTTCTCGCGTCTTGGGGAGTGACGTCAGTGATCACGTTTTCAACACGAGGTGCAGCAGAATCGCTCACGTGTATCACCACGCTGATTGCACAGTGTAAACAGAAGCGTATAGCCTACACAATGGAGCGAGAACAGAGATATGCGTTAATTAGCTGGAAATATAGGGATTATTTTGAGTTTGTGTCAGCAAAGGATGACAAGAACATAAATGTTCGTTGTACACTCTGTGCTGGAAAGAAAATATTGTCCTGTGGTAAAACCACAACATAAAATTTAAAGAAACATTTGGAATCTCAGCACAGCACAGTCAAGCTCGCGGAGAAAGTCCCAGAGACCGCGGCCTCGACTTCTGCGGGAGGTCCCACACCGCTCAAGCAACAAAAGCTGGACTTCAGTAGGCCTACAAAATCACAACCTGTAAGTGTGGGAGAGTTGAATAAATTGGTCGGGCGGTATGTTGTAGAGGAAATGCTGCCCATAAACACAGTTGACTCGCCCTCTTTCCGTGCCATCATTAACCAGATCCCCACTACTACCAATGCCGAGCTACCTCACAGAACATCTTTTTCTTCGTACTTGGAGAAGGAGTATGCAGAGATGGAAAAACATCTGAAGGCTGCGCTGAACGAGGTCGACTATGTGTCAACTACAGCGGACATTTGGACAGCTAACAATAGGAGCTATATGGGAGTAACGCTCCACTGGATTAGTAGATCCACATTAGACCGCAACAAGGCTGCATTGGCGTGTAGGAGAATCCGCGGTAGACACACGTATGATGTTATTGGTGCAGAAATCGAAAACATTCACTCTTCATATGGACTAATCAACAAAGTAGTAGCAACAGTGACAGATAATGGATCTAACTTTGTCAAGGCATTTCAAGTCTATCAGCCTGCTGTCACAGAGTCCGATGATGAGACGGTGGAGGAGGCCACGGATGATGTCACTTTTTTAGATGTGTCAGAAATCCTATCAGCTGAGGATGATAGTGATGGCCAGCTGATTCTTCCCCCGCACCAAAGGTGTGCTTCACATACCCTCAACCTTATTTCTACAAGTGATGTGGAGAAGTACATCACTTCCAAACCAGAGAGCAAGGCTGTGTATAGCAGCAGCACAGCAAAATGCACAGCTCTCTGGACGAAAGCAAGCCGATCTACCGTTGCGTCAGAAACGGTGGAGGAGGTTAACAAAAGAAAGCTCCTGGTACCGACATCCACAAGGTGGAATTCCTTTTACGAAGCCATAAAGAGAATCGCAGAAATCCCCATGAATGAGCTGACTACTCTGTGCAACAAGCTGGGAGTGAAGTGCTTCAAAGACCAGGAGTACCAGTACCTGCATGAGTACTGTACCGTCATGAAGCCTCTAACTATAGCACTGGATATCCTACAAGGTGACTGTCCGTATGGGACTTTACTGCCCACACTTGAAGTCCTGATGCAGAAGACCCTTGCTGTGAAAGACACCCTATCCAAGATGACTGCAGGCCTTCCAGATGCCATAGTGCAGGTATGCTATGTTGTTCCATCTTAAAGATAAATAAATACATTTTCATTGCACTATTCATGAACATGGAGCAGAGTCACACCATACTGCAGTATGTAGTTTGTCAGTTGCACAAACTAATTGCATACATAATTAGTAAATAAAGGTATAAATAATAGACCTTATAGGCTACAACTAGATAATAATAAACATATCAAATTATATCTTTCAGGCTATCCAGACTCGTTTTGCCAGTGTGCTGGACAACAAAGATGCCCTTCTCGCAGCTGCTAGTTGTCCAAAATTCAAACTCCGATGGCTGAGAGATGAAGGTAGGAGGGAGCAAGTAAAGGAGCTTCTCACAGCAGAATGTCGCAAAACTGCTCCTGCAGCACAGAGCCCTGCCAGTGTACCCACCACGACTGCCAACCAAGGCGAGATGGACTTTTTTGCTTTTGAGGCGGAGCCAGAGGAGACCTACTCGGCAGAAAAGGAAGTCATGGACTACTTGAGGTCAGGGCATGAGCTTCAGATTCTGAATCAGTATCCAAACATTAAGAACATTTTCTTGAAGTATAACACTCCAACCCCATCTAGCGCTCCTGTAGAGCGGCTCTTTAGTCTGGGAGGTTTGGTGCTCACGCCTAGAAGGAACAGACTTTCTGACAAGAGGTTTGAGAAGCTTCTGTTAATGAGATACAACCACTGGTTTACTCGCCCCTTTCCACTGTTTCACTCATAGCGTGTTCATGGCCTCCATAGCGTGTTCATGGCCTCCATAGCGTGTTCATGGCCTCCTTCCAGTCTTGACAGCTGAGTTCACTCTTCATTGATAAACTCAGACTCACTCAGTTTAGGATTAGGATTATATTAGGATCATATCTGAATGGTCAGGGTAGGTTTTAGGTTTTGTGAAACCACTCCTTGCTAGTTACTGTGTTAAATAAAGATTATATTTATTTTATTGTTTAAAAACAAGTATTTATGTTGGGTGAGGCAAAGAAAGACTCTTTATTTTGTTGTTTTAAGTTATTGTTTAAAGTTTAATTATGTAATTTAAGTTACTGTTAAAATAAAGTGAGTTTTGGCAAAACCAGTTTTCATTTTTATGTTGCGGGGGGGGGGGGGGGGTCGGGTGCCTAGGCAGCTGCCAATAGTAACTAAAAAAGTAACTAGTAATCTAACTTAGTTACTTTTAAAATCAAGTAATCAGTAAAGTAACTAGATTACTTTTTAAAGGAGTAATCAGTAATCAGTAATCAGAATACTTTTTCAAAGTAACTGTGGCAACACTGGTCCTAGCACATTTTTTTCTTATGATAACTGATGTAATTAATTAAATTAAATTAAATTATGTATAGATGATTCACTTACTTTAGACAAATGTACTTCACCGCCTTAGATAAAAACTCGTATTTTTTTTTTATGTAATGTAAACATGTTTTTCACAATGCTTTTTTGTTTTGTCATTACAGTACATCATTTTATGAATGCCATTATATATTTCAAGTTGAAGGATTGTCCTCCTCAATGACAGTATTGTTCATTGTTCATTCTGCCAGGTATTTGAATGCAATGGGTCTAATGGGTCAACGGGTCATCAGGCTGTGTGTGTGTGTGTGTGTGTGTACAGGTCGTAGTGAGAGTGTGGAGTCTAGGTGCTGATGTGGGAACAGTGAGCCAGGCCCTGGGTGATACGGTGTGTTTCTCCTGAGGGAGAGACTGTCTCTAACAAGGTGCTAGGAGAGAAAGAGAGGGAGATGGAGGGGGGGGGGGGGGCTGGAGTGTGTCTGTGGAGGTGTGAGGGGGAGGGGGGGTGGGCTGGTGACACTCCAACACCTCCCCAAATGAGGCCAGAGTGTGAGGCGTGGTCAGGAGGGGCGGTGGCAGTAGGGTCACTCTGTGGTCCCCCCGGCAACACCAGACACCAACTTACCCTCAGTGTGGGGTCACAGTGACTTACCCTCAGTGTGGGGTCACAGTGAGGTTCACAACAGAAGGGTATTGATATGATGCGTTTTTGTGTGACTATATGCCAATTTTGTGTGCTTATCAAATATTGCAATACTCATTATTTAACCGTAAACATACTTTAAGTGTGCCCACTCTCAGTAGTAAACAAACACATCATTAGGAACAGGCATATACCATATCAAGTAACAGTGAGACCAGTTTAACTCTAAGGACATAGGAGCCTTGCCCAGTGGTCAGCATAGCAGAACAGCATGGACACAGGATAGAGCCATGTATGGGAACTAATGTCAGTATTGTAAGTTACGAGGGACGGATGTAAAGCTATTCCCTCTCTGTGAACAAGTATATAAGCTGTAACTTCCATCAGTACTTTGCTCGGCATCTCCTATGTCGTAGCCATGCTTAAAGATTGGACTTAACAGAGCATGCTGCCTTGGAAACATCTGTACAAGAGAATGTAACCCAGATCTGCCTAATACAATGATTACGATTCAACCTTCTCTCTGAGTCATCATATGTCATTTCTGGCCACCTGACTAAGAAAGATATCCATATATCAGGTATCAATACTTTATTTGGCGTTGGTGTTATTATGTCAATGCTACATCGCAGTAGCTGAAAGCCATGATTGCATTATGTTTACGGCAGCTCACTATGGTAATGTTACTGTGCTGTAGTAGATACTATTTGCTTTTTACTGACTTTGGAATTGACTGAGAAAAGTGCAAACATGGATAACTAAAACAATACTTGCAGATGGTATTACCTCTTTCTAATGCCACATATCCTGTTTTTGAGAGTTGAGGCAAATGTTTGTCTCCCTGTTTATACACATTCTGTACATCCACTGTACGACCACCGGTCAATTTGGGGTCAGTGGTTCAGAGTTGATGTGACCAGGTGTCTGTGCGTGTGTGTGTGTGTGTGTGTGTGTGTGTGTGTGTGTGTGTGTGTGTGTGTGTGTGTGTGTGTGTGTGTGTGTAAGTGTGTGTGTGTAAGTGTGTGTGTGTACAGGTCGTAGTGAGAGTGTGTAGTCTAGGTGCTGATGTGGGAACAGTGAGCCAGGCCCTGGGAGATACGGTGTGTTTCTCCTGAGGGAGAGACTGTCTCTAACAAGGTGCTAGGAGAGAAAGAGAGGGAGATGGAGGGGGGGGGGGCTGGAGTGTGTCTGTGGAGGTGTGAGGGGGAGGGGGGGTGGGCTGGTGACACTCCAACACCTCCCCAAATGAGGCCAGAGGTGTGAGGCGTGGTCAGGAGGGGCGGTGGCAGTAGGGTCACTCTGTGGTCCCCCTCGCAAGGCTGGACACCAACTAATTTTTGGCTCCCTGTTTTTCTGCACACACTGTGCACCTGCTGCCTCTCAACTGAATAGATGAAACTCCCGTCTTGTCACATCGTGGTCAGAGGTTCAGAGTGTGTGTGTGTGTGTGTGTGTGTGTGTGTGTGTGTGTGTGTGTGTGTGTGCGCGTGTGTGGGTGTGTGGGTGTGTGCGTGTGGGTGTGTGGGTGTACAGCTCATGGGAGGGTGTAGTCTAGGTGCTGATGTGGGAACATGGAGCCATGTTTTCTTGGGAGTTCCAGTGTTTCTCCTCAGGGTGAGATTGTCTAGGAGAGAGAAGAGCAGGGGGGGGTAGTGACACTCCAACACCTCCCCAAATGAGGCCAAAGGTGTGAGACGTGGTCAGGAGGGGCGATAGCAGCAGGGTCACTCAGCGGTCCCCCCAGCAACCAGACCCCAACTCACCCTCTCAACTGGGGTCACAGTGATGGTTCAAAACTGTGACACACTAGCTATTCATATATGTGTGTGTGTGTGTGTGTGTGTGTGTGTGTGTGTGTGCATAAAAACTGGGAGACAAAAATTTGCATCAATTCTCAATGTCAGGAAATGTGGAGACTACTATGCAGATATTAAGAAAGTAGTGTGGAGAGTACCTAACTTCCCACCTACTAAACCTGTTGCTTATGAAAAAAAAAAAAAAATCCATAGAGTGTTGCAAAAGTTGGATGACCCGTCCAAAGCTTTTTGAGAGCGATGAACCAAAGGCTAAATGTTACATTTACTTACTGTAAGCGTATATTTTAGGCCGGACAATTTCTTAACTCTTATGCTAACCTCTCCCCTAACCTTAACTCTAACTTTAACCAAAACCCTAACCCTAAATAAATATTAGGATGTATTTAGAGACATCCAAGGGCCAAGATATGATCTCTACAATGATCATGATTGACATAATGCTATATTAAATATTGTCTGATTGTTTCTATTTGCCACCCAGATGCCCCTGAGAAATCCATCTGCCAGAGATGAGATGGAGCTGTAGGTGGAAAATACCCTCATCTGCTTTGTGAATCATTTCTACCCCCATTCCATCAAAGTTGAGTGGACCAAGAATGACATCCAACCAAAAGGGGTCTCCAAAAGGGGTCTCCCAATGCCCATAAACAGAAGCCTTTTTAAAGCTAAATGTAAGGAGGATTATTGGGTTGATTGAGGCAACAAATGTATTGATCATGGGAGTACTCCATACACTTAACAAAAATAAATGTTTGAGGTAAACAATTAGCAATTAAACTTCCATAGTGTTAGAGTATTTTTTTTACTTTAGTATTTGTGCACCTCACTCATATCGTTTTAGAATGCACTGTGACTTGGAACGGGGAAATCCACGTCAGAAAACATAACCTCTAATGAAAACAAATAGCTGGACTCAATAATTGAAAACAAAGATTTACTTGTGTGGGAAAATGAGGGAGATTACAATCTTGCAAGAAATCACCAACTCAATAAATGCCATCTCCTATACAAACAAATTGAGAAAAAAAAAGGTTGTTAAAATGTAGAGCTAAAGATAAACATTCAATGCGCTCCCATGAAAGTGTCACCGGGGGGAGCTGCGGCGGGTGAAACCCAGAACCAGTGTGAGGGAAAGTGGCCAGCGACGGCCTGGGTGTGGAGGGGCCACTCAAAATCCAAATGAATAATAAGAGTCACCTATAATATGTTTGTTTATTTTACATGATTTGGACCCTTTAATTGATTATAGGATTATTATGCTTTTTTGTAGAGCGACTGGGATGACGTTGTCCCATCGACTGTGTGTTTCCCTCTCAGCCATGCAACTTTGTAGATGTGTGTAAGCGTTCCCATGCAGGCCTCAGGGTAGCATTCCTGAGCAGTTGTGTTTCTCTCCATTTGTTCAGATTGTGATGACAACCTGATCCACACAGTGTGTAATTGATTCCTATGCAAATCAGAGATCCTACAAAACAAAGATATTTAATCTGAATTCACATGAACTACCATGGTTCTGATTGGGGTCATCTTATCAGCAGCTGGACTGATACACTACAGAAAGAAATCTACTGATGAGGAGCCGTATTTGTTAAGAATTAATTCTAACCTCATGATTGTGCCTGCCTCTCCTATAAACATTTCTCAGGGTCATGAGTCAGTCCCCAAATGGCCTCCATACATGGTCTTGTTTCGTCTAAACATATACCCAAAACAACAGATGGTTTCGGACTGCACCAAGGACAAAAGATAAAAGCCTGTGTCCTTCTCTGAAATAGTTAGTTATGCCTTAACATCTCGTTTCCTTTTTCAACAAGTCCTAAAGCCTTGCATTACAAAATATCTACATTTAAAATTACATTTAGTAAACCCATGTCTAATTGTGAAAAAGCGTATTCAACATGTGCCCTGTGTTGATTCTTCTTGATTCTGTACTCAATTTGGTGTGGGACCAATGATCTACAGTCTATCAAGTCTAAGCCCTGATTCCCAAGCTTGACTGCCAATATGACCAAGTTTAGTATTTATGTTCAGTATGTTCAGTTCATGTTTAGGCAAGGCAAGGCAAGTTTATTTGTATAGCACATTTCATACAACAGGGGCAATTCAAAGTGCTTTACATACATTATTTAAAAATACAGCAAGAGGAGCATAAGAAAATAAAAATTACAATGAATAAAAGCAAATATAAGAAGTAAATACTGTAGATAAATATAATAATTAAATAGATAAAACATTTAAACGTTTAGTATGTATGTTCTGTTTCTGATTGTTTTTGGCTGCTCATATTTGTCTGGTCATTATTGTACTACATGCAAGATGGTCATACAGGTAAGTATTTGCTTTACTGCGCACTTTCCCCGCTTACTGAACATATTGTAGTTACAGTATGTCATAATGTTAGGACCCTCGGTTTAGGTAGATTAGAACACATTTAGATTTTAGTTTTGCTTTCCCAACCAGTCCCTAACTGTCAGGTGTGCAGTACTTTCTTATAAAAGAGAAGGCTCTCTCTCTACTTGATGGTATCTCTAGTCTAGCCTGAACATTCATACGGTTTCTTTGCACATGGCCAGTGCTGTTTGGACATTGATGTTGGACATCTGTTTTGTATGTAATTTACCACCACTAGTTTTAGCGAAAAACTGAACAAACAGCTCAATGATGGAGCTGGCTGACCCAGAGGGGTTAACACTAGAGGTCTTAGAGCAGAAGTTGGAGGAGCACATGTCACACTGGGGTTTGACAGACACACGTTAACACAATTACACGTTAATGCTATTACTGCCTTCACTCCAATCTGGATGTGAATGCTAATGCAGTGGGGAATTTTGAGCTCGCTGAAGTTTATATTTAGACTTGTATAGCTATCATGTGTGATCCTATGTGTATAGTTTTAGTATATTACATGATTGTATGTCTGATCATATCACTGAATAATTTCTAGCTTTATAAATATGTGTATCTTCTTTCACTTTGACACATCTCTAGCTGACCAGTTGATGTTGTTGAAATCAAGTTTGTGGGTGTCTTAATAGACCACAAACTCTGCTGGAAACCACACATAAAATATCTGTGCTCAAAGATTGCGAGAAGCTTGGGAATTCTGGGTAAAATGAAATACATCTTAAATCAAAAATCACTATACACTCTGTATTGCACACTCACTGTACCCTACCTGTCATATTGTGTTGAAATTTGGGGAAATACATATAAAACCAACCTACAAAAGATATGCACATTGCAAAAAAGAGCTATAAGGATTGTTCATCATGCTGGTTATAGAGATCATACCAATTATTTATTTTTCAAAAGTCAAACTCTGAAATTTAAAGATTTGGTTAAATTCAAAACTGCACAATTCATGTTTAAAGTAACACAAAATAAGGTCCCTAGCAACTTACAAAAAATGTTCATGAGCAGAGATGGGGGTTATAATCTAAGAGGGAAATTGAATCTAAAACAACCTATTGTCCGTACAACGCTCAAAAGCAAGTGCATCTCAGTTTGTGGGGTATCCATTTGGAATGGCCTTGATGTAACAATAAAAACAAGTAATACTATTAAAATGTTTAAAAGCAAATATAAACAGGAATTCTTTGATAAATACAAGTGAGAGGAGCTTGAAAATAACGTGAACTAGTATTTTTATAATTATTTAGTTATCTTTTGCTATAGTGGATAGGTATATTATTTTTGATATTGATAGATAATGTATTGCATAATAATATGATATTGTAAGGAAGGGGCAGGACCAGATAAGCTTTGCTTCTTTCTGTCCCTTCTCGAACAAAACCATTGTTGACTATTACTTCCATGTCTAGGAAGATATATTTTATTTAAAAATAAATTGTTATTTTTTGTTATTACAAATGTGTGTGTTTTTATGGTTGAAATGTTCGAGATAAATAAAGATAAAATCAAATCAAATCAAATGTTCAGGGCCAGAATGTCCCTGACAACAGAGTTCGCTGGCAACACAGCGTCTGATTAAGTGAAATGTTATGTATGATATATCTGATGTATCTGTATGTTCAGTTCTTAATCTGTTGATAGCATTTGACATACAGAGTGTATCATCAATAAAATAGTCATTAAGCACCTGTTGTAAGGCCTTCCGTGCATGACACATGGGTGTAAACCCTTCACCTGGTACAATAGGTGAGGCACAAGTGTAACATGGAAACTTTAATCCCACATAATTGCTCTTGGGGTTGTAATGTAGGTCTACTTTAGCTCCCTTGTTGAGTGAGTGTTTGTTAACTAACAGGTAATTGGATGAATAATTACTCTCAAATAAGAGGTTGAATGTCTGGAGATTGCAGCTCCAACCCATTTCCTTAATTCATGCAATCTAATTAGTTTAATGAACTGACATAAATAAAGTCTAATACTATGACTTACCAGATGTATCTAGAATCCCTGAACTCACTGGTCAATGCTATATTAGAACAATATAAAGTGCCAAAAGTGTTTTTGTTTAGATTACAGCCTACTTAGCCTAAAGCCTGGAACAAAGAGGATTTAGCATACATTGTGTATAGCCTGCAATGTTATCATGACAGTTGTTTTCTTCATTTTATGTTTTAGGTTTAGCTAAGATAAGGAGTCATATTGACCCTCTTAAAGAAAAATATGTACATAAGACTAGAGAGCAGTTGGTTGCCGATTACTAGCATTCCTCACTCCGGGGGAGAGAGCTTTTGGAGAGGAGAGGGGAGGGGGCTCTCTGTCTCTACTATCAGCAAATGTAAAAACAGTGGGGCAGGGAGGCACACACATACACACACACACACACACACACACACACACTCACACACACACACACACACTCACACACACACACACACTCACACACACACACACACACACACACACACACTCACACACACCACACACACACACACACACACACACACACACACACACACACACACACACACACACACACACACACACAGATGAGCAAAGTAAACAACCAGTGCCATTCCTTGTTTTCATAGGACTCTATTTTGGAGATCAGGCATTTGGATCTTTGGACAGCTTTTGTCCAATGCTTGCATACAATTTGTTGAACTGTCAAGTCTGGTCAGGACCTTTTGGACAAGTTCTAAAAAATACTGAAAGGAGTTTAGAGAAACTTTTTCAAATATGCTATTTCGTTTAGCCTATTTGAAGTATAGTCCTCTTTTAAGTCTACTATTAAACTCAACTTAATTCACACCATTGCATGTCATAATGTCAAGATACAATTTTGGTCAAATGCCTATAGCACCACACCTTATTGATTGATTTTTTACCAGTAGTCACTTTTCACTATTACCATAATATTAGTAGATAATGTCTCGCTGATTCTGGTGTTTAGTTTAGATTATTTTATTTTAGCATTTTAAAAGCAGTTTTTAAAGCAAGCACACAGAATGCGTAATAAAAACCTACGCGAATGCAATCATCGAGGATATTACACAATAAACGGAGTTATTTCTATTGTAGTCCTCATGTTTTAATTTAGTTAATTAAAGTTAACTAATTTAGTTAATTTAAATGTCATTATCCAAATGTTGTTCTTGGGACGAATCCAACTGTGTGCGTGCATAATTGTGAGTTGGGTATCGGTCCCGATAATTATCGATGGATAAGTTGATTGCGCATTTGTGTGTTCGCGTAATGGTAACTCCGCATGAGCCTGTCCATTTGTCCCGTTTGCGCCAGTTTGCTGTCTCCACAGGGCATCATTTGGCGCTGGCCTCGAGGTTTGCTTTTCCAAATGAAGACGCGGAGTCCATCACGGAGCCATTAGGACCTCATTAGAAACCACTGGTGAAGATTCTCACACCTATCCTAACGGGCTGCGCCTAGACGCGTGCGCTCAGCCCAATACTGGGATTGGGTGCTGTTAAAATGCAAATGTTAGGTAAAAATAACCTAACCTAACCTGAATCTCTGTGAGTAAATCGTTTTCTGTGAATTATTACCATAACATATTCTCATTCATTTAATTTAGCAATAGGGTGTAACAGTGGGCCCCCCAACCCAAATCTCATTTGAAACGTTTATCCCTCGACAGAGTTTGTCCATGCATGCAATATCCGTATGATGATGTGACATCATTCCCTCTGCAATCCTTAAATATGGGGATGTGAAATGAAATGCGGTCATCTCTGGTTACGATATCTGCTATCTTCTCAATGTAAAATCTAGGCACATTTTCTTTCTCTCTTAATTAGTAAACCTATTGAGCCCCCCCTCCCGGTTTATCCCCCGTCGTCTTTCTCACAGATGGTGTCTAACTTTTCCCCTCTGTGTTTTTCCAATAACCTCACGGTACGAGATTTCTCACCCTCACGCTGCGCTCCGCTGTTTATACAACTGGGGAACACTTCACACCAAATTGGCCCCCGGCCCCCAATCATTTCGCAGACAGGCTCGTCCCCCCGACTCTCCCCCCGGCCCACCCCCTCTGGTGCTTGAGCTCCTTATAAACCCCGGGCATTGTGGTCGACCGGACACTCTCGCTATATACGCCTCGGGCTCCACAACGGGAAGCAGCACATCACAAAAGCAAAAGGAGAGAGACTATAGTATCTACGCGTTCACCGCAAAGGGAATAGATCTTCATTTGTGATTCTTCCAGGCTATTCAACGGGATTATTAGAAACAGAAATGAGTTCCGCATGCCTGATCGTCAAACAGTCGCCCTTCGTGGTGGCTCCGCCGAGATCGCGCCTGATAACCACGGACACTCGTCCGCAAACAAACGACAGGTAAGATTATGCGCTGGAAAACCTAGGATGGTCATAGGATAGGCTATAACCATATCAATGCATGTATTATGAATGCATTTTATTTAAACGGAACAACGGTTTAACCCTTGAGATTAAAACAATAATCTGTTTAGATCACGAATTGTTTTCAAATAAAGGTGTGATTCGAAGCTGTGCTTTGCTCCTTGGGCTTCAACTGCAAATAATAGCCAATAGCCTTTAAAACAATTAAAAAGGAATGTCTGCTTCATTTGAATAGGATTTGAGTGTTGGCCATGTAGGCAATATCTGGAGGGTGTCCATGGTTATTTAACGTAACCTACTATCTTCCCCATATAGAAATATAAGATTCTGAGATCTGTTTGATTGACACTAACCACCATGCTCGTGCCTTCTCTGCAGTTCTGCTTCACTATGGAGACCGTGGCTCCTGACCAACAAGGATGCGCAGCAAGGATGCCACAGAGCCAGGCAGTCATGTGTAAGTTGTCTTTACTTTAACAGACATTTGCCCTTTCGGTTTTAGCACTTTTTAAAATAAGTATATCGTTTTTATAGTGGGCCTATGTGTCTATTCTCAACACAGGGACACCTTTACCTCAGTTCAACCTGTTTATAACAAGCGACAAATAAATTAAGGGGTTGAAAACATATATAGATAGATACACCTATATTTAGTAGGCTACAAAAAGTCCGATTTGGATGGAGAAAGGCAGAGGCAGGGAGTGTCTATTAGGAGACAGACATGCCATGTGGAGGGCATTAAGAGCAGTATGATGGAGCAGAAGGTGTGAGTGTCAAGCTGTTTCCCTGTCACATAGCCAACATAGGCTAAAGAGGTGAGGCAAACTGTTGCACTCTGACACATGGCCATATGGCCCTACTGGCCCAGCCTGTCAGCTTGTGAAGAAGCACAACACCTCTAAGCTGACACTCAGGGAGGAGAACAGCACACTCCAGGTCCTAAGCTCTTTCCTACTGTTTGCTGGAAAGACGCTAAACTGGACACCTCAGGGTTATGGGAGAAAGGCTGAGAGAAATTCCCACAGTCTTGGTCTACACAGTCTCACACACCTCTCATGATGTCACTGCTTGCACACCCAGCTCTCTAGGTGCCAGTGGCTGACGTGTGGTTTCCACTGGTTTTGCTTATACAGGAAGGAAATTGAGTGTTTGTGGATTGTTTTGTGGCAGTGTGGGCTAATGCCTGTTCTCTCTCTCTCTGTTTACAGCCTTACTCCAGACCTGCACCTCCAGCTCCAGGCTCCAAATCACAGACCTTCCAACACCCTGTCAGGTCAGTAACATGTTCCTGGTTCGCTACACACTCCTCCTGATATACACAACAAGACTCTAATATGGCTGTTTAGGACTGAATGCTAACTTGGGAGTCCCTTAGGGGGTTGCTCAAGGACAACTAATATTGTGTAATGTGTTATTAAGTAGAGTCTTGTGCGTCAGAAGCTATGTTTTGAGAACATAAGATAGGTGGGGAATGTAGACAATGATGGCCTTGGGGTGAGATACAAGTGTCATGGGACTAAGTTCTGCAAATTAGTTATCTGTCCTTTCCACGCACATGTTTTAGAAGGTTTTTTTCAGTATATACTGTAGCTAATTAATGTTGACGTTTTTCGTCAGAGTCTTTTGGGAGCTGTGGCTTTCTGTTAATTATTGCCATTGTATTTGATTCTTACTTGAACAATTCATTAAATAAGAGTATCGCATGAACGATAATAAATGATTCATTTGATTTATCCCAATGAATGTAACACTGGTGTCTGTCTCACGTTCTTTATTTTGAGTGGAAAAAAAGTGGACAAAAGTATCCGTTTTTTAACCTTCATTATCCTTTCTCCTACAGACTCTTCTGGCCCAAGTCCAAGTCCTTTGACTACCTGTACAGTGATGGAGAGGCCCTGCTGAACAACTTCCCTGTTCAGGCCACGATCAGCTTCTATGACGAGTCAGACAGCGAGGATGAGGAGGATGACTGGGAGGAAGAGGGCGACAGTGAGGAGGAGGAGTGTCTCAAGCCTCAGACCCATTTTACCACCTACAACTGAACCCTGAGAGCTGACTGAGTCCTGGTCGCCGCTCCTGACTGAGTCCTGGTCGCCGCTCCTGACTGAGTCCTGGTCGCCGCTCCTGACTGCTGCCTTCTGATCAGATCAGAAGAGCCCCTGCAATGACACATGGAATATCCAGGTGTTAGCAGGCAGTATGCCCTGCAGGAACAGAGAACATCCGTGAACAAACATTCATGTCACCAATACATCAAACAGCATGCAGAGCACAGAGACGTGATTGAGAAGTGAACAGTGTCCTGTTCGAGATCGGTCTTTTACCTCCAAAACAGACATGAAAGCGAAGTTTGTTTCAACTGGTATAATGTCATGCTTCTAACTTGGTGCATAGGCAATGTCAAGCTAAGAGTTCAATCCTTTCCTTTGGCAAAAATAGAAAGCTCTATATCAATATGCAACCTTGCTCAAATACCATCAGATCGTTCTCCCTAGTGGTGTTGTAATGCCCGCTGGGAATTGTGTAACTGCATACAGAACATAGAATCCCACATTGGGATGCTTATTGTGTTTACAAACAATCTCAGGGTCTGAAACCTTGTTTATGTATATAAAATGATCTACTTATTTACGTTTTAACTTATGATGTAAAATTGTATATAAATACATTATATATTTATATTTCCTATTTTTATACTTTCAGTATATTGTCAAAACACTGTCTAAACTCAATATGTCTAAAATAAACTATTTTAAGAAAACAGAGTTTTTTCAATCTTCTTTTCCCTCATGATAAGATGATCAAAGGGATGATCAAACATTATCAGTGGACGGCTTTGTTGTTGTGTAGAGATTCCACTCTGTTTTCACCCTCCTATCTCTCCCTCATCCTTTGATGTCTATCTGCTTGCTCTCACTGGCTGGGGGAGAGGCCTGTTCTCTATCTCCCTGTTTCAGGCCATGGCAATTTGATGGAGCGCAGTGAAACTCCCCAGAGCAGGGGTCACAGACCAGAGATTGGGCTCTCAGGGGTCAGAGTTCACCGGACGCCCCTGCTGTTGTCAGTTTTACCACTTGAGGCCTGACCCCAAGTGCCTCCCACCCCCTCATGCTCACAATCACACACATGGGCACAGGCATGCTCACACACACACACACACACACACACACACACACACACACACACACACACACACGTACACACAAGCAGCTATCTCTCTCTGGATTTAAAATGTTCTACACATTTTTAAAGGTCCAATTTGGGATTGGTACATCCTTGTTTACAAAGTTTACTTTTAAATAAATGAGTAATTCATGAGCCATTGATTAATCTTCTTTTTTTTTCTTTTTAACAAGGCCATTGATTCTTGAAGAATATAACTTATAAATGCCTCATGAACTGTCTAGCAGAACCCAAAATATAAGCTAGTTACTCCATTGTTGGCAAACACTGTATAGCAGGGTTAAAAAGAATGTATGATGACAATGCTATAAATAAAGTGTTGTAATACTAGTGTATGTATGACAACAACGTCGCCTATCATAAATTAAGATCCCACTCCTTGTTGACCTAAATAAATAAAAAAAAACTGCGTGGAAACTGAACTTTTGAATGCTGGGATATGGAGGCTACTGGTGTAAGGTGTGGCTTAGAGAAGAATCCGTTGCTTTCATGAAGGTGTAAGCTGCATTAAATTCTCTGGACAAGAGTGACAAGATGGATTTACTGCATACTTTGATTCGGAAAATCATATCGACGTCTCCTCTTATATTCCCACGGTGATTTCATTATACTAATTTGATGAAGCCGGCCGGGTACGTGTTTATCCATGAACTCCAACACCCGACAGCCCCTGTTTTCAAAGAGGCGTGAGCTCAGCGCTCGTCGAAATCCTGTGAGTACTTTCATTGGGTACGTTTGGGGATTCCACCTCTCCTATTGGTTTAGCCACAGTTCATTATTCTATTACTGACTCATGTGGGTACTCCCTTGTTGGAAACAAGGATGGAATGGAAAACCCTCTTCTGTAACAGTAGCGTGGAAGGTAGGGTTTATTTTTGTGTTTATACCTAAACAAGTTAGAGACGGGCACGTGTGTGGACTGTATTTAATTGCCATACAAATAAAATATTCTTCCATGGCCTAAGATAAATCATATATAGGAGGCAGGCCTAATAGCACTGAGAATAATGAGATACACTGGCAGCAATGGTCTGCCTTTTCAGAAAAATGACTGTAACTCAACACGAGTCTATGAATATTTCATTTGCTGTTATGGCAGCAAGTGCCGTATCATACGAGGCTGTAAGACCTTGAAATCAGCCAACGTTTATGTTGTTTGCAAAAAAAATAAAAATTAAAGATTGTTTTAGAACTACTGAATCAGTAGGCTACTATGAATACTCTTTATGTTAGAATTTTGCCAACAAGTGTAGTCTAAAATAGGGCTTGAAAATAATTTTCCTCTCTCTTTCTTACTGACCCTGTATGAGCTGGCAGCCTATTTGTAATTGGGGTTATGGTTAATAACGGATCGCATGCATTTGTCTTGTTCTGTCTGCAGGAGGCTGGAGAGTAACTTGATGAATAGGGGTCATTTACCGCTCGCGCTGCTCTGTGTCAGATAGCTGCCGACTGCCGCGAGCCCTATATATCTCCGTATTCCGTGACAGAAACATTTTCATATTCCCTTCAATAACACGCGTTTTTGTGTGTGTAATTACTCAATTTTGTCATGGTGGATGGGGAATGTTTATGGTGCCTCTCGAGCGACTCCTCTTTCCCCATCCCCGTTGTTGCCATAGGAACCACCCCCTGTTCCCCCGTCCCTCGTCCCCACCCCCGACAGTACATTTATGGGTGGAATATATTTACCAAGGTACTAGCCTATGTCGGTACTGTCGCCATTTATAAAAGCATACATCAAATATTTGATAGCGTATGCCATGCATTATTGAACCCCTGGCTCTTTGAAATATAGGCTTTGTCAGACCTGTTTTATGAGCAGTGCTGCCTCCTTTTGCATGAATCCCAGTCCCAGATCATGGATCTGTGGTGGATGGAGGGCATTCCTAAAACTGTTGCTTTATCCAAATATACTAGCACACTGTGTAATTACACCAAATATCACACAAATGCACCATCACACCTTTATTTTGCAGATTGATAAACATTGCACATTGACTTTTGCTATCTATTTAACAGTTAATGTGAAAAGGAATACTGGATGTTTGCACAGAAAAAATATTTTATTCCTTTAAAGGCTACCATGTCTCATCTCATTGTGGGGTTTAATGTGATCTTTGCTTTTCTCCCAGGTCAGTGTGTCTCAGTTTGAGTAGCAGGGTGGTAGCATGGCTGGAGGTAAGGACCAGGACATGCAGGATACTGTAATTACTGTAGAACAGCCCTGTTTATACTTTTCTGTATGGCATGCTCCCATGGATCTACAGTATTGGTAACCCTCTTGGAAATGAGACTCTGTGATTCTTCTTACGAAGTTTTACTCCACACAAAATAGATAACAAGCGTTGTTGAAAATCAATGACACACTCGCTAGTCAACTAACACAGCTTGTTTTGTGAGCCTGCTAACAATATAAAGTAGTGTTATACATGCGTATTAGACATGCGTTTGTGATTATACAGGAGGGAAATGGGGAAGAGCCGGCTGATATACTGTGTGCGTCATAAAGCCTCCAGGATCTCCTTTAGTCGACCGATACAAACACACACAGACACACAGTCCCATGAAGGGAACTGTGCCACAACACTGACAGTTCTGGAACGGCAGCATCTGCCTGTCACTTCCTGTGACATCACCATCTCCTACGGCAATGACTGACCGCTCCTGTCCCATCTCTTTACAGCGTTCCTAGATGGGAAGGATGCTCATTCTCTCCTCAAACGCTTCCCTAGAGCCAACGGATTCCTGGAGGAGTTTCGGCAGGGGAACATCGAGCGTGAGTGTGTGGAAGAGAGCTGCAGTTTTGAGGAGGCCAACGAAGTGTTTGAAAACAAAGAGCGCACAGTAAATATATCGCCTACACAAATCAATTACTTGCATGTATTCTAAGGATACTATACTGTACATACTGTATATATGATATTGTGTGTGTGTGTGGGTGTGGGTGTGGGGGTGGGTGTGGGGGTGGGGGTGGGTGTGTGTGTGTGTGTGTGTGTGTGTGTGTGTGTGTGTGTGTGTGTCATATTTAGTTTTGGTAGTGTGTGTGTGTGTGTGCGTGTGTGTGTGTGTGTGTGTGTGTCATATTTAGTTTTGGTAGTGTGTGTGTGTGTGTGTGTGTGTGCGCGTGTGTGTGTGTGTGTGTGTGTGTGTGTGTGTGTGTGAGAGTGAGATATTGAGTTTTGATAATGTGTGTCTGTGTGTCATATTTAGTTTTGGTACTGTGTGTGTGTGTGTTTGTATCCGATATGGTCCAGAAGTGTCTTCACAGCCCTGTCCTCTCACCTCTCTCCCCCCAGATGGAGTTTTGGAAGACAAAAGAAGTGTACACGGTGAGGAGTAACTCCGAGGGTCGTTCGGAGCGCACAGACACCGTCTACATGGTGGTGCCACTCCTCGGTGTGGCCCTCCTCATCATCATCGCGCTCTTCCTCATCTGGCGGTGTCAGCTGCAGAAGGCCACGCGCCGGCGGCCCGCCTACACCCAGAACCGTTACCTGGCCAACAACCGCAACACCCGCAGCCTACCACGGATCCTCGTCCAACGGGACACGCCCTCTCATTCTGAGGTCTCCTCCCACCCGGAGCCCAGCTCACGGCCCATGGTCGTGGTGAGTGGTGTGGAGCGAGGGGCCGGAGGAGGGTCACTGGTTTGTGCCGCACCGGCCGATCCCACCCACCCGCTCCAGCAGAACACTCACGCGCTGTACGTCCAGGATTCCTCCATGTCAGTGGCCTCGCGCCTGTCCGGTGCCACACCGCCCCCTTCCTACGAGGAGGTGACGGGACACCTGGAGAGCAGCAGCGACGAGATCACGGCGCCCTACAGTGACCCTCCGCCCAAATACGAGGAGATCGTCAAGGAGAAGTGAGCGGAGAGGCTGGGGCTCTGGCAGGTCCGTCTCTCCCCCTGTCTCTGCTCTCTGAGAGCTCAGCTAGCCACCTGTCCCCACGAACGCACTGTGGTGTCGGAGCGCCCGCTGTACCGCTGACTGCAACGGAGGTTGGCACTCAGGCGGACGGATCTGTGCAACACGTTGGACCTTGTTCTAGAGTTATCTTGCCAACGTCTGGCAAAAGTGTGTTTGCGTTTATGCATCAGTGTTTTCACTGTACTCTGAATGTGGTGGTCATACTGTAGTAGTGTGCCTGCAGTGAAGTGTTAATACTGTCTATTGCTCAATTGCTGTGCAGTTGGACCACCTCGACACCAGCTGTGTAAGTAAGTCACTTTGCCGAAAAACAATCTTTGCGTTTACACTGCCTGCTACACTTCCTCACTAAAAGCAACACTCCCCTCCTGCTCTAAAACATGCCTCGAAAACGTGCCAGCCACGGCCTTATCACGATGGGTGAGCTGAGAAAAGGAATAAAAGAATGTTGCCACGTTCCCCTCCACCATGGGAGGGAAAGGTGTGTACTGCTCTGTGTCGTCAGAGAAGGCTGCTGGGGGTAGAAATCAAAGGACGGGCTTATTGGTATGCATGGAATGGAATCAGTCACATACCATTCCTCATTCCATGTCATGCCTTACAATGAGCCTGTCCTCCGATTTCTACCCCTACCAGCCGCCACTGGTATAGATATGTTTACCGAAGGAGATGCCGGAGTTCATAGTGTTGCTCCCTCCAGACTTGTGCCATGATAGAAGTGGTAGTGGATAGTAGAGGAGAGTGTATTTGCCAAATGTGCACGGATGATTACCTGGACTACCTTATCATGACGATGAAACTAACACAGCGAACCAACTGAGATCTATCTCTTTATCCTTTTCAAATTAATCAAATGTGCTGCTGTCGGCCTTCTCCTGTTGCAACCTCTGATTGAGTTAAGAAATGTATAGTAACATCAAGTGCAAGATGAGAAGTACAGGTTCTGTCAGAAAATTAGATCAGGAAGAGATGGAGCCATTTTCATTTTTGGCAAATGAGGACATGCAATTATGAGGTAATTACCCTCACACTAGATGTGTGTAGTCATCGGGGTTGCTGTTATTGACTAGATGTCATTTCTTCAAGATTTCCCCACCAGATATAATCTCTCTCTCTCTCTCTGTCTCCCTCCCTCTCTCTCTCTCTCTCTCTCTCTCTCTCTCTCTCTCTCTCTCTCTCTCTCTCTCTCTCTCTCTCTCTCACACACACACACATACACACACACACATACACTATATGGACAACAGTATCTAGACACAATTATCGTCTGGGGCTGTATTCATGGTTTGGGCTAGGCCCCTTAGTTCCAGTGAAGGGAAATCTTAATGCTACAACATACCATTGCGATTTTAAAGAATTATATGCTTCCAACTTTGTGGCAACAGTTTGGGGAAGGCCCTTTCCAGTTTCAGCATGACAATGCCCCCATACACAAAGTGAGGTCCATAATGACATGGTTTGCCGAGTTTGGTCTGGGAGAACTTGACTGGCCTGCAGCTCTGACCTCAACCCCATCGAACACCTTTGGGATGAATTGGAACGCCGACTGCGAGCCAGTCCTCCTCGCCCAACATCAGGGCCCGACCTCATTAATGCTCTTGTGGCTGAATGGGAGCAAATCCCCACAACCAAATTCTAAAATCTAGTAGAAAGTCTTCCCAGAAGAGTGGAAGCTGTTATAGCAGCAAAGGTGGGACCAACTCCATATTAATGCCCATGGTTTTGGAATGAGAAGTTCAACAAGCACATGTGGGTGATGTTTGGGTGTCCCAATACTTTTGTCCATATAGTATACTTACACATACACAAAGCACAACCAATAGCTCACACTACATTCCAATCAACACTCAGACTACAGTATCTTTCTTAAAGCTGCAGAATGAATTGTACAGTACAGTGCTGGCTTCAGTAACGCTGTCCTTTTACTGTTTACAATGGTTACTTTCATTTTTCTTAAAAAAGAAATTCACGATAGAGTTAGTACAATTCCATGGCTTTAACCTGACCATGTGTGATATGGTGCCATTGCTCTGCTTGCCACTAGTGTTTCTTGTTGACTCCTTTTGCCTTTTTACTGCTTTTTCAACATTTTGCAGATATTCAGACAATATAAGTTCTGCTAGCCAACGATCCACCATTAAATGCAACAGAGGTAGCATTATCTGCTCAGGTTTACCTAAACATAACATACTGCTGTAAACAACTGCAGTCTAACATTACACTACTACACTGCCAATGACTGCAAAATTAGAGATAATATGGACCTGAATATCCATCTTGTTACAGAGGAGAGGAATGGCCAAGGGCAGAGAGACCTCTGAGATTCCCTCTGGCTGGGGCTATTGTTTGGCTAGCACTTATCGATCCTGGTGAAAGGGTAGCTGGGTAGCTAGCTGCTGAAGCCCACCTTAGAGCCAAGCTAGCCGTGGTTGCTGCTGCTGATGTGAGCGCTGTCTGTTTCTGGTGATGCTAACACCGTCTGCCTCCTGACTGACTCGTCCTAAGTACCTTTGAGGAGCATGTCCTCCTGTCTCCTGGGTCTCTTCTCACCACCGCCCCCCACCCTCTCCCCTGTGCTGGGCTCGGATTGATCCTGTCCCAGCCCACTCTGACAGGCTGTCTCTGTGATGACAGAGTACTGGCCGTTAGGGGAGTGTGGCAAGGCCCCAGAGCAGAGCCACATTCCACCCTCCTGTCCTCTCCTCTCCTCAGCCCCGACACTGAATGGACTCTGGATGCTATGTGTCAACAGAAAAAGGCTTCATGTGTCATTGGGGCTGTTTTGTGCAAGTTGACACTTGTGAGTATAGCCCATTAGTTGTGATGCTCTTGTGTATTGGGAAAGAAAAAGGATTTTGGTAATGTACAGTATGTGAGTTAGATTGTGTAGGTGTGAATGTGTGTGAAGATGCAAGCTTGTTTGTTTTTATTCCAACACTTACGAAATGATTTGTTTTCATGGTTTATCACATATTGGTTGAAGTGAACTGTGCCAAAGCAGCCATTATCTAATTCTCTGTAGTCTTCCTATCAACTGCAGAAATTATATTCACCATTTCCAATTCCCCCAAGCTAAATCACATTGTGTTTTGTTTTTTTGTGTTTCATTCAACTTTATTCGTTATTCATTTGATATGCTTTTATGGACTATTGAAATACTTTTCATTATGGATGTATTGACTGGACTGGAGTTGCGGACTCTCATTTGTTTGATGTTGGTCATTCTTATTAAGCAGTATTGATTCAAAGGCTCTTTATACAGACATTTACTCTGATGTAGTTACATAAGATCCATATTCATGTGATATATGATATTATATGTGTCACCTGTATTTGTGTAAAACATTCCCCAAACAACACTAGATAACATTCACCTCACTAAAGAATTACTCGCAAACATAATGGGTAAGTTCTTTTCTATATCTATATATTCATTGTATGTATATATACATATATATATATAAATATATGGCACACTCCAGTTGATGTTTTATAATGGTTTTAATTGATGCATGAATGTCTGTAATTTGTCACGATCAGTAGTGAAGAAGTGACCACTTTTGTGAATCGGTTTAAGTGCAGGTAAACCAAACGCGACATGCCATATGTGTGTGTGTGTGTTTAATGAATTCAGATTTGAAGACATAGAAATATGAGATGTGGAAATGGCTGTGCACTATGAGACTATGTTATTGGTTGTGTTGCTAGAGAGAAATCATCCCAAAGAGAAAACAAACACAGCTTGCAGCTCCTCATGTTTCTTCTGTTTCCTTGAATCAGTGACTAACAAAAGAAGTCCATGTTGTGTCTCTCTGGGGGCTTTACACTATCAACCTGAACCTATACTGTGCTGGCACTGATCTTTTCCTTTCACATTGTCCTTTCCAGCACTGTTTCTATGGTGAATGTGTGACTAGGCCAGCCCAGAACAGCTCAGCTCAGTTTGGCTCTGTAGTGTGATTTAGAGTTCTCTCTTCACTGGTGGTCTATCCTGTCCTCATTTCTACTCAGATGAACATGTTTGGCTGCAGCAAAAATAGCTTCCAGTAAGAGTGGCTTTTAGGAGAACGTGGTATGTTGTTTAATTACAAACCATATACATGAAGTATCAACCATATACATGAAGTATAAATATTAAGTAAACAAAAACTTGCAACAACAAAAAACAAATCTCATAAACATGTGATGTCACATAAGCCTGGCTGGCCCCTTCCGCTTTTCCTTCTTTGGTTTATTAGAGGAATTATTGAAATGTCCAAAAATGTACAGATACTCTCTCTTTCTCTCTCATACCTCCTTGTTTTGTGTTTGTTTTTCACCAAAGCAGCATTACCATACAATCTGACTCTGGATCCCAATGTTCAATATAAACCACGTAGGTCTAAAGGTACTACATCTACAGTATGTCATACAATGCAGTATTTGGTATATTAGGACTCTGTATCAAGTATTATTTTAATCTTTAAGGGTTCACTGAATCTCATTGAGTTGCCTGGCATCTGCATTTAACTGACACCCACCTGGATTAAGTGGTGGGTCCAACTAATCCACACAGCAGGAAAAGTTACAACATTTGTAACAATGACAAATCAAACTGCCTAGTCATTTGTTAGCTAAATACATAGCTAGTACAGTCTCTCTGAGTCTGTAGTGTTGGAAATGTTCCAAAATGTACAAATGTACTTTGGTTTGTGTGTGTTTTACCAATGCTGCATTACCATACAGTCTGTCTCTTGGTCTATATAGTATGCTTCCTCCTAGTTCTTTTAAGATGTGAATATTGAGGCCAGTGTGAGAGGAGAGGGTGACATGTGAGGGTGTTGATCATCTTATGAGACCCAATGGAGATGATGCTCCTCCTTATGGACTAGGAGTTAGTTAAATGGATGCTGTTAACCCAATTTTCAATACAAACCCTGTAGTCTACAGTTAGTATTAAACTATGTCATACGCCAAAAAGAAATGTGTTCAGTATTTGCTATACTATTTTGGTATACTAAGACTCAAGTATCAAGTATTATTTCAAGCATTGTTTCAAATCAGCTGAAACGGTGAACATATTTGTTAATATCATTGAATTGTCAGATCAGAGAGGGAAGTATCATCAGATGGAGTGGGAATAATTCCCTCTTCACCTTTCATTATTATCCTCTTTATGGATGACATCCTAAATCCACAAATCACAATATACTGTACTAAGTGCCAAATGTCTCTCTTTCTCTTGTTTGTAAAGCACTGATGATTACTTTGATTAATATATTAAATTGCGTTTATCCATATATTTGTCTGTTTGTTTATGTTTTGGGGATGTTATTAACTGTTTTGTTTAGTCAGTGAGTTATAATGATTACATTTTGTGAAGGTATATAGTGTATTAACTGCACAGACTTAAAGAGATACAAAGAATCAACTAACGACAACAATAATATATCAACATAATGTAATACTCAGGGGGGTGTAGGCACAACATTAATAACATAACATTAATATCACAAGAAAAGAGGATATTACATACCTGGGCTCCATCTTAGAGGCAAATCTTTCCGGAGATAAAATGGCAGCAAAAGTAATCAAAAAAGTGAACCATAGAACTAGATTCTTGTACAGGATATCCTCACTTGTCAGTAAAAACACACTGAGGACCCTATCAGGAGCTCTCATTCAATGTCACTTCGACTATGCCGTAACATCATGGTACTATAGAACCACAAAGGCCCATAAAACAAGACTCCAGACAGCCCAAAATAAACTGGTTAGGCTTCTGCTAGGCCTCAACCCTAGGACACATCTAACCGCTGCTCATTTTTTGAGCCTTGATTGGCTACGAGTAGTTGACAGAGTGCAAGGGGTTTGCAAACTCTGCATAGGGGTAAACTCGTTTGCAAACTATGCAGTAAAAATGTGGAACGCCCTTCCTATAATCTTAAAGGAGTGCAAAACACTGCCCACCTTCAAAACCACTCTCAAAAAACATTTACAGGAGGCTGCAATCCGTAACTGGACCCTCTAAATCAAAAATCAGATTAAAAGACCCGAACTACCCACTGTACATACTTTGTGTTTTGTCCCCCGCCCCCACCTGTGGTGTATGTCCCCACCTGTCCTACCCGCTGTACATACCTGATGTTTTGTTGTATTGTATATCTAGTATTGATGGATGTATTTTTATCTTGGAGATAGTAATAGTTATTTGTCTGTATTATCTTGTAGATAGTACTAGTTTTTTTTTCTTTTCCTGTCTGTCTTACATGTAACGATGAATTGAAAATCAAGGACCCCAATTGAAATAAGCCAGTGGCTTTCTTGGGTTTTTATCCTTTTAGTTGACCTTGTATGTAATATGTACTTTCATGTACCTACTTCTGCAAATCTTCTAATAAAGTTTTCAATCAATCAATCAATCAAACATTGATGCATGTTCTTGTTGCTGCATTGTGTTTATTTAGGTGAATACTAGATTCCATGTGTTTATGCCTTCATTCTAAACAGTCTATTCAGCCAGTGCAGTGCACCACATGAAACAAGTGTCAATCCATCCAGCTTGGATGTGTGTTTTCGTGAGAACTCTTCTCTTGCTACTGGTTGATTTGGTGTGTTTTTTTTTGCGCTTGACCGGTGACATGTTAAACCCCCAGTCCACCACAGAGGCGTTGCGTGCGTGACTGAGCGTTGAGCAGAGCGCACTGGCTCATTGGTCCGCTGTGAGCATTGAGAAGGTTAGTCATTGGTCCGCTGTGAGCATTGAGAAGGTCAGTCATTGGTCCGCTGTGAGCATTGAGAAGGTCAGTCATTGGTCCGCTGTGAGCATTGAGAAGGTTAGTCATTGGTCCGCTGTGAGCATTGAGAAGGTTAGTCATTGGTCCGCTGTGAGCATTGAGAAGGTTAGTCATTGGTCCGCTGTGAGCATTGAGAAGGTTAGTGTGGCTAGTAGGCTACTAGGGATAGCAACCGATAGTGTCAACTATGTAACGTTGGATTATAACGCTTTATTAACAGTTTTCCATATATAAAGTTGATTATATCATGTGTTAGCTAACCTAATTTGTGCAGCGTAGTTCGCAACTTCGCATGCTCACTCTGACAAGGTTACAAGCCCGTTATCGCTAACATTAATAGCTAACAGTTAGCTCTGTTAGCTAAGCTCAGTTTGACCTGTGCTAAAGGGGTCTAGCTACAGTAGTCTACTCATCAGCCTTCAGGTTTGTAAACTTTAGTTTTTTGTACGAACACGAATGTAAATGTAAGATTGTCTAGGAGGTGTGATCACGAAGAACAGCGTTAGTCTCTCCTCACTCGAGTCGATGAGTTGTTGGTTCTTGGATGTGTCTGTGCAACAAGTTGCTATCCTGTTGACAGCTGATCCACAGCACATAAATAGTTATATGCGTGCCGACAAACAATGCCTAAAACCAAATGTTTTATACATAAAGATGTTTAAATGCATGCTCTGGTACATCAGACACACTGATGATAGCTTGTGAGATAACTAAGGAGGCTATATATAAACTAGCTGTCTTGACAACAAAACCTTTTGGACACTTATTTAATACTTTCAAAACTTTTTAACCAATCTTCACAATTGGTCACTTCATCTCGTTGAGCTGCCTGACATCTGCATTTAGTTGACACCCTCTGGATTAAGTGGTATATTCAGCTGTTCCTCACAGTAGGAACAACTACTCTGGCTGGGTGTTAGTGAGTTGCTGAAGAAGAGAATAGAGATTCGTAGCTTGGTTACTGGCTAGTTATTGAGTGTGTGGTGTTACATTAATGAGTGTGTTATTCACCGTTGACACCTCATGTTCCACTACAGGTACAAGGCCGGGACCATGGCCTCCCCAGCCTTCATGGGTGATGGGTCTCAGCTAAGCCGTGACTCAGTCTTCTCAGAGTCCATCAACCAGAAGATGCGTGTCCCGGAGCGGCTGAGAGTGGGACCAAGACAGCAGGGGGGGGCGGAGGACAGCCAGAGGCCAGTAGGCCCTCCCCCCGCCTACAGCATGCACATCCCGGACAGGCTGTCTTACACAGGTGGGTGCACTATGCCTGGTCCTCTCAGATCTGTTAGTGGTGTTGTCCAACTTGTATTGGGTTAATAGCATAAACAGATCTGGGGTGACCAGGCTAGGTGCAGGACTGAAGGTAGCCGGACTGAATGTCAGTGTTATGATAAGAGACAGAAACCTATGTTGGCCAGAACACTTCTTTTCCTCAGTACTCAAGTCACCATTTTATCCTCAGTCAGGGAGCTATTATGGGATGTCAGATCCAGTAGCCTAATTCCAGACTGGCTGTGGCCCCATAGACTGTGCTGCCAAGCTATATATATATCTGTATATATAGTATATCTGTATATTATATCTGTCTTCCTCTTAGCCTTCTTACAAGACTTTTGTTACAGCAAGCGATACCTTCCTTTATGTCAGTTATTTGCATGTTTTAGGTACAATGATGACTATTGGATTGATCAGTATTGTCAACAATGTCAACAGATGCTCCAGATATGAACCCCAGACCACAGTTCACCCCCACCAAGCACAGCTCCTCCATCCCCTGGGACTCCCAGCGTGGAGCCTGGGACAGAGACACTAGGGAACCGGTTCAGGTAATATGGGATCTGAGACGAGAGCTTTTGTTTTGGCCCATATAAACAGATGATTCTGAGTTGATTCTGGTTAAGGGTCAGACACACACTGTAGACATGAATCAGCAGCACAACGTTACAGTCTTGCTGGTTCCATCACTCCCTCTACATGCTTTGAAGACATATTAACTGTTAGGCTTCACTGTTAATGAAACTTATATGAGCCTAAAATGAGTGAGTTGTGGCTATCTTCTGTAAATGTGATTAAAACAGTATAACCAATTCTCTCTTTCTCTCTCTCTCTCTCTCTCTCTCTCTCTCTCTCTCTCTCTCTCTCTCTCTCTCTCTCTCTCTCTCGTGACAGAGTCCCCTGCGGAGGTCCTACAGTGACACGTTTGGTAGGAGCCCTCCTAGTACCCCCGGCCACTCTAGACAGCCACCGTACACTCCGTCCTCGTGAGTAGAACACACATTTCCCAAAGCACGACTCGCTACCAAACCCTAAGGCTGCATCTCAGTAGATAAGTTGAGATTCCTTTCCATGTCCCCTTCCTTTGATCAGCTGCCTTAAATTATTGAGATGCACCCTATGATCTACACAATCTCCTTGGGTGATTCGCAGGGACCATAGTGATCTACAGAAGCCCTGGTTTTGGTTAGACTTGGTACTTATGGGGGCGATTTCACAGACAACGCATAAGCCTAGTCCTGCACTAAATCACACTTTCAATGTAAAATCTCCATTGAAGATGCTTTTTAGGCTAGGAGCCTTGTCTTTGAAACCGCCCATTGAGTGCTCATCACTTATGTGGTGGCTTGAGTCAGAGAATGGACCAGTGAACAATGTTTTGTCATTGACTTAAACGTGTAAAAGAAGGCTTGACCTATAGGATCCCTTGCCCATTATCCTTTTTTCCTTTCAGTTTCATAATGCAATGCTTTCTGCTTTCCAAGCCAGCCTCCCCTTTAACCCTGGAGCTTTTCAGAAAGTCATAATGGGAATATTGAGTTGTCAGCTTGGGACATTCTGTACCGTTCAACGGCCTACACATGCAGCCTTCACCTCCTCTTGCTACTAACCTGTGTGACCAGCAGAGGGAGACAAACATTGGGTTGGTTCTTCTCATCTAGATTCTCCTCATATGTAGGTCAGTGTTATATTTGAGAACATGTGAAGCCAAGCAGAGAGTCAGTGACTGAGGCATGTGAGTTATTTGGATCGATGGCATCACCGCTACACCACCCGTCCCATCATCATAACCATTCTGTCCCTCTCTTGTCTGTATGTCTGTATGTCTGTCCGTCCTCTGTCTTGTGGTGACCCTCTCCACTCCACCCCTCCATGCCTGTTGTCCAGTAGTCGCAGTGCAGGACACCCGCCCCAGTATGTCGCTGCTGCTGCTGACCCCCAGCCCGTATCCATGGAACTCTCTGCCACCCCCCCCAGCTTCCTGTCCCCACAGACCGTGCTCCAGGCCGCCAAACAGTTGGGCCAGCAGGCATCACAGCGCCTCCTGCAGGCTGTAACTCAGAAATACAGGTCCAGGTGACAGTCCTATGCACATCCCCACCTAACCTCCCTGTCTGTCTGTTACGGCTTGACCCGGGTGTCCTCAGTGACATGACCTGGATGTCCTTAAGTGGCTGGAGTTAGAAGTTGTCTTTAATCACAGATCTAGGATCAGATTGGCCTATCCTTAATCCTGCACCCCGTACCTTGTGGGCACCTGGCCACTTATTCAGTGGTGGCTTACCTCCCTCCGTTCCTAACACGCTTGGGCTTGCGTTTTTGTGTGACGCCTCATTATGTTCTTTGCAAGGCTTATTCGCTTCATTATTTGCTTGATCATTTTTCCTCCACAAATGGCTTCTGCTTCTAACCAGCCGCGTTCGTCTGTGCTCAGATGTAGCATAATGCTTGCTGGATAACCTGTGGGTGGATTCTTGTTCCGAACACCGCTTGCCATCATTGCTTGCCACTCATCTGTGCTGTGCTCTAGCTACACAGCGGCTCCTTTTGGTTGCTCTTATTGTGTCCCTATTGGTGACCTGGCATGTTTTGAAGGCCTGTATGTAGAATGTGGTCTCTCTCCCTGGTCTAAAGGTTCAGCCATCCTGAACACCCCCCAGCTGCCGTGGCCGAGCCCCCCGCCCCTATGCACGCTGTTGCAGAACCAAGCAGGAAAAGGTGACTGGATACTAGTCAATCAAGGAAACGGAATCTTCTTTGGAGCAACTGACCCAGTCAAACGTTGAAAGACATTCTGACCCCAAGGAGATGTTGTTACCACTACTTTTGACGCCATGTTGCGTGTGCTGTGTTTGGATGGAGGTTTGATGGAGGATTTATAAAGTGTTTCTGTTAGCCCGTATGATCTCCAGTACATTGGCCTTTCTATAGGTCCTTTCACTTGCAATGTTTAATTTTGAATCCATATAAATGATCCTTAGGTGTGTGAGTGTGTTGTTCAAGGCAGTCCTATTCTTCTCTAACCTCCCCTTTCTTTCTTTGTGTCTGTGTGTGTGTGTGTCTGGTTGTCAGTGCCATGCAGGATTCCTGGCTGAACCCTGAGGAGGATGGCGGGGCGGCCGTGGAGTTCATCGTGCTCAGGAGACAGGTCAGCAGACAGTCCTGTACCATCCTCCCTTCTCATTCTCCTTTTATACGCATTACAGCCTTGTTCATCATTTACCGTCTACGCTCCTATGGACCAACACACAGTCAGCTGCGTTTGGTCCCACTCAAAAGGAGAGCAACCTATGTTACTGTCGTAAAGTAGTGAGCGTCTAGTGTACCACTAGAGGGAACTAGAATCTACTTCTTTTTACCTTTATTTTGCTCATCTCCTGTTCATGCTGAAGAACAGTAAAGGAGAGTGAAGAGACTCATGTTGCGGTGTTGTTGTCCTGTCCAGGTGGTGAAGATGAGCCGTCGTCTGGCCGGGCTGGAGAGACAGAACGCTGAGCGTAGACAGACGGAGCTGGTGCTGTTCTCCCTCCTCCTCTCTGCCTGCCTACTGAACGGCTGGCTCTGGATACGCAGATAACACACACACACACACACACACACACACACAAACACGCTAACCCCCGTCCTCTCCCTGCCAGCATGCACACACACACACACACACACACACACACACACACACACACAGCCCAACCAGCCCACCCCCAAATAGCCCATTCGCCTGCACTTGCTACCAGTTACTATAAACACATCTGTTTTAAACCATGTGAGAACTGTTACATTTGCCTCAACCTGTTAGACAATGCACTTGATTAGGTGAAGAAACTGGATAGGACAGGATTGAACTGAACGTCACATGGTAGGAAAGGAGGAAGGTGTGTTATGGAGATAGATTAATGCCAATATTATTATTATTATTATTATTATTATACAACTCACAAATGTGTACCATGATCCATAAACAAAAAACACTAAGGTCAAGTGTAATGTACTATCCACACACACACACACACACCTTTTGATATGTTTGATATGTTTTTAAACCATCCTTTTAATATATGCAAAAATGATTTGTAAATATGGCTTTGTGAATAAATGCTCTTACACATGCAAATATATATATATATGCGCAAACCTTCAATCATTTTGCAGACAGATTTATCCATTTCCACATTTATGTTTGGCAGAGACTTTCGGCTAAATTTCCTTGATAGTATAACATATCCAATATTGATAATCTGACTCCAATGTAATTATCAGTATGTACAAATAATTGTTGAGTCTGCTTATTTAGTGCAAGAAAGGTCAAATATAATCAATCAAATGAGGCGTTAATAATACTGTATACTTTTACTTTATTTTTATTTATTTTTTTACTTTACTTCACCTCAAGACATTCCACAGAGCTCACAGCCATTTCCCTTCTGGAAAGAAGATTGGGGTACAATTGAAATAGTCCAATTTCATTGCACCACTTTAGCATTAGAACTGTCATATCTGCATTTGCGGATCAAATTAAGTGATTCCCAAATGACATCTTCATTTAACTATAATGTCTTGGCGGAAGCTGTAGGCTAGAAAGGCTTCTGCAAAACATGGTTTCTCTTTGACTTGGTATATTCCAGATGTGAATTAAGCTAACCTGTTTATTTAATTAAGAAAATGTTTTATTCAGTACAATGTAATATTATTCAGTACAATATAATTAGTCCACAGTGAACCTTTCATAGGTAACAGCTTAACAGGCCAATTAAACACTGGAAAATGTCTTGACCTACATTTAACATGTGAGGAAATAAAAGTAGGGAATTCCACCTGAGAATTTCTAGAACTAACTGCACCTTCTCAGACTGGTGCATCGCAGTGAGTTAACCATGACAACTGACACAGTGACAGGGTTGAGCAAAGATTTTATAGTTGAATGGAGATAAACAAATCTTAGTTGGCTGTCAGTAATTTCTCCATGAACATGCAGAATGTTAGTGCCAAAATGCTTTAAACAAAAGGAAACACACCCACAGATGTAATCTAGTCTGCAAATGATTTGACAGTTCTAACGCTGAATGTAATATTTTTGGAAAGATGTTTGTCACTGCTTTCATTTTTATATTTGTTTGCAAATGTAAGAGCATTTATTCACAGTATATATTTATTTACAATAATATTGTAATTAATCTATCTCTAGTGTGTATATGCATTGATCTTCATTCACATAGAAAGGGGTTCTGGGGGTGTGACGAAGGTGATGAGGGTCAGAAGCTTGCAGGGGTCACATGTATTGACTATTGATTGTCACGGGGGAGGCAGCCCAGTGAATCATTGATCCCTGTAATATTTGCACTAAGGATTGTCTGTCTCTGACCTGAACAGCTGGCCTTCCCTTGACTGGGGGTGATCGATAGGAAACAATGATGTTGCCGAGTTGCTGCTTGCTGCATTCTTATGAGTGAATACGATTGGTTAACCACATGATACTGTATGATGGGACATGATTGATGTCATTGGTCAAAACAATACAGTATGTGTGTATACTTTTTAACTGATTACAATCTGAAGTCATCTTAATGAAGGACTTGGAAATGATCAATAATAAAGGATGAGATGATGGATGTTCATGGAGTACGATGTGTTTTTATTGAAAAGAGGTACAGACAGATACAAAAGCAGCAGACAAGACAGGTGTCTGGGAGAAAGTCAGCCAAGGATCAGCCATTTCACATCATATTTATCATATTAAAACATACTGTAACTAGTTTTGGGTTTCAAATCAACAGTGAGCTGTTTACATCAGTTTCTTGCAGGATATGAAGTCACATGCAGATCTGAGACCTTGACGAAATAACAGGCCACTTCTTCTCCCTGGGTTATCTTGCCCTGTGTCAGGCTCTGTGGATCACAAACTCTCTTGGTCCCAGGAGATAACATTAAGGAGTAAAACTCTTCTCTAATTAATGCTGGACACCTGCGTATGACTTCACAGACAGAGACTGTGCTGTTATCAACGGTTCACTACATGAACTCCGAATTGGAATAACAGTTGATTAGTAAATTGATTATCCAAACCAATTTAGAATTACAATCCGCCCCCTAATTCAATCAATATACACTCAACACACACAAACACCTCTTATCCTCGTAATCCACTTCTCTTTATTACTCTATTACCTCATGTGACCTTAGGTTACTGGATACACAAGCTCCCTCAACTTTAACCCTTAATCCCTTGAACCAACCCAGCCAATCACTATTGGTATCCTCATTATCTACCCCCACAGCCAACCCTGGTAAGTCCGAAGGCCGACAGGTCCAATCTCTTGGGTATCCTTGATCACCCCGATCCTCCCAGCCAGTCACATTACTCCTGTAGGTAGACAGGTCCAACCTCTGTTGCACTGGCACGTGATCAATCTTTCGATTCTTTCTTTTTGCTACCCAGGATCAGATCTATCTGGGTGGATCAGAGAAAGAATAGGGATCATTCTGGTCCAGATTAAATGTTTTGAACGACTGGGCCCTGAGTACAAGATCATGCTTTTATTGACAAAACAGGTGCAGACACAGCATACAGGTACCTGGGAGAAAGTTCTGGATCAGACATTTCTCAAAATATAATTCTCCTTTGCATTCACGGTTATACCTGGTTCTATGTCAGATTTGGTGTTGCACTGCTTGGTATTTTCTTATGGGAGGAATCAAAATCAGCCTATATTAGAAGAACAGGTTTTGTGTTTCAAATCAACAGTGAGCTGGACACCTGCATATGACTTTACACTCACAAAGAGACTGTTCTGTTATCATCTGTCCCTACCATTCACACTCACCTGTCCCTATCATTCACACTCACCTGTCCCTACCATTCATACTAACCTGTCCCTACCATTCACACTCACCTGTCTCTACCATTCATACTAACCTGTCCCTACCATTCACACTAACCTGTCCCTATCATTCACACTCACCTATTTCTACCATCCACACCCACCTATTCCTACCATCCACACTCACCTATTCCTACCATCCACACTCACCTATCCCTACCATTCACACTCTCACCTGTCCCGACATTCACACACTCATCTGTCCCTACATTCACACTCTCATCTGTCCCTACATTCACACTCTCATCTGTCCCGACATTCACACACTCATCTGTCCCAACATTCACACTCCCACCTGACCCTCCTCTCACCTTGTATCCATCTCCACTCAGCCCTCCTCCTCAGTGCTTATCCTTCCCTCAGTCCTCTCCCTGCTCCAGCAGTATGCGCAGGTTGGACATGCTGCATAGTTTTGCTCTGCTCCCGTAGGCCCTGCCCCTCCTCTCTCAGTCGTGCCGTCACCAGGGCCAGCTGAGCGGTCCTCTGCAGCCGCATAGCCCCCCAGAGCAGGTTCTCCATCAAAGGGTAAGAGAGGGAATGAGTGTAGTGTTCAGAAGAGTGTAAAAGGTGGGAAGGATAGTAGGACAGTAAAGGAAGTGGAAAGGAGGAGGAAGGTATAATATAGAATGAATAATTTGTCATAGCACACAATCTCACTCAATATAAGTAATGCACTAATAATCACCCAACATTCCTCCCTGACAGCAGACACCCAAGTACACTGAACTACAGCGTAGTTATATATGTTGACATTGCTTCAAAAGGCACTAAAAATGCTAATAAAGACACCCGCATCTGGCCTGATTCATTAGCCCCGCAGACATGTTTAAGCAGCTTACTGTGGAGCTTCGCTCTTCCTACTGTCTTTTCAAGTGGTTACAGAATTCCATGACACTGAGTTACCAAAGTTGTTTCGACATTACATTAGTCATGATGCTCTTATTTGAGCTTGTGCTCTGATTTACAAAAAGCATTTTGCTCTGACATATTAAACAAACAAAACAAAGCGCACACACACTCACACTCATTTATGGGATAGGCTACTTACCACAATCTGAACCTCAAGTCTTCCATTGAACATGTACAGCACTACACTTGATTCTTCTCTACTCTGAACTTGGGTTGTTTACAGCTCTCATGCATTTGTTATGCTGTCTCTCCTTGGTCATATGACAGGTGCTTAGCCCAGCTTTTGGCAGGAGGGAGGGAGGGTGTTGGCCAAATAAATGAGGCTAGGTAATTTAGCTAGCATGTGGGCGTATTGTCATGCATAAACATAACTTGAATCTATTGATTTAATCGTAATAAAATTAATCTCTCCGCTTATCAAATACAATGTATAGCAGTTCCTATTCTTGTCACTAGGTGGGGCCATTGTATCATTTGCCATTGGCCTATTGTTGTACCGTGTGGTACTGTTAGAAGTACTCAGTCATTTCTTGTACAACATTAAAACCTTGATTAATCAAATAATCCATCATAATACATAACATTGGAAATTGAAAACGTGCATCGATATATCAAGTCTTATTTTAATAGTGCTTCTGTACCACCACCATACTCATCATTAAAATCATTAACAACAATTTGAATTATATTTGTAACACAGCAAATACAGCAGAATGACCAACAGTAGGAGTAATTCCAACATTATGTGTTCTTTTGTTTTCTGGGGACTGTATTGTGTCACCCTACACTCACTACTGTACTGCTGAGCTTGACCATGTCAGTACATTCAAACATGTTTATGTTTACATTGTCAATCTTCGAAACGTCGGTTTTCCACTTTGCTTTTATTGATCCTTTAAAACTGTTTGTAGGTTGGCTACTTGTGCTTATGAACTTGTGCACCTACATTATGTGTATTCTATGCTGATCTAGCAGTGCAAATGATTGCATGCTGGGTTGCCTGAGTGTCAGGGTTCGCAGACTATTGTGGAGTGTGTTCCACTAACGTTACTATTATATGCAAAAGTCTTTGGGAGAAATAAATATATGGTTATTGGCACCCCTGTACTTATGTCAGATAATGCACCACTTCTCCCAGAAAATTGTTGCAATTACAAATGCTTTGGTATTCACATGTTTATTTGTTTTGTTTGCATTGGAACAACACAAAAAAGCGAAAGATAAAAAAAGCCAAATCAGATATCATTCCACACAGAACTCCAAAAATGGACTGGACAAAAGTATTATTATTATTATTATTATTATTATTATTATTATTATTATTAACTTAATTTTTGTTAGCACACCCTTTGGAAAAAAATAACTGAAATCAATGGTTTCCTGTACCCATGAATGAGTTTCTTACATATCTGTACTGGAAGAGTGGACCACTCTTCTTTTCCCAACTGCTCCAGGTCACTCACATTTGAAGGGTGCCTTCTCTCAACTGCTGTTTTGAGATCGTTCCACAGGTGTTCTATGTGATTTAGATCTGGACTCATTGCTGGCCACTTCAGAACTCTCCACCGCTTTGTCTTAAACCATTTCTGGGTGCTTATACTTTGGGTCATTGTCCTTCTGGAAGACCCATGACCTCTGATGGAGACCCAGCTTTCTGACACTGGGTCCTCTATTGCGCCCCAAAATTCTTTGGTAGTCTTCAGATTTTATGAAACCATGCACATGTATCAAGGCATCCAGTGCCAGAAGCAGCAAAGCAAACCCAAGACATCTGTGAACCTCCACCATGTTTGACTGTAGGGGCCGTGTACTTTTCTTTGAAGGCCTCATTTCGTTTTCTGTAAACACTACAATGTGCCTTACCAAAAAGCTCTATTTTGGTCTCATCTGTCCACAGGACATTCTCCCACACAGGGGTCCTCCTGAGCCTCCTACGAAATAGTGTCCCATTTCATTCAGATTGTGACGGATAGTGCGAGCTGACACTGTTGTACCCTGTACACAAATTCCTATATGTGTCAAGCATAATGGCAATAAACGTTATCTGAATCTGAATCTGAAGTCTGCAGGTCAGCTTGAATTTATTCATTTAGTTTTTTATCCACCATTTCAACAATCCTTTGTTGCAATCTTTTTATATTTTTTCTCTTCTGTCCAGGGAGGTTAGCTACAGCCATGGGCTGTAAACGTCTTGATGACATTGCACACAGTGTAAGCCTTGAGATTGTCCATGCTTTTCCACAGATTGTCCATGCTTTTCCACAGATTGTCCATGCTTTTCCACAGATTGTCCATGCTTTTTTTTCAAATCCTCTGACAATTCTTTGCTCTTCTTTCTTTTCTCCATGCTCAGTGTGGTACACACAGACACACAACACAAAGGTTGTCAACTTTTTTCCATTTCCATTTTCCATTACCATTTCCATAATTGGTTGCAAGTGTGATTTCTATATTGCCAGCACCTGTACTTGCCGCAGTTGAGTTTTAATACAAATTAAAGGAGCATTACATGCTTGAAATACAATTATTTCTTACAATTTTGAAAAGGTGCCAATCATTTTGTCCAGTCCAGTTTTGGAGTTCTGTGTGGAATAATATCAGATTTGGCTTTTTTTCTCTGCTTTTTTGTGTGAGAGAGAGAGAGAGAGAGAGAGAGAGAGAGAGAGAGAGAGAGAGAGAGAGAGAGAGAGAGAGAGAGAGAGAGAGAGAGAGAGAGAGAGAGAGAGAGAGAGAGAGAGAGAGAGAGAGAGAGAGAGAGAGAGAGAGAGAGAGAGAGAGAGAGAGAGAGAGAGAGAGAGAGAGAGAGAGAGAGAGAGGGTGTGAGTTTGAGTGTGTGGGTGGGTGAGTTTATCTGATCCATTCTTGTCCATGATGTATTTTTACAACAGTGGGTATAACTGAGACATTTAGCAAAAAACCCTGCTTTATAAAAGTGGTGACAGAATGATAGTTTAAATGCAGACAGTAAGGAACAATAATCCATCCCTGTAATATCTCCTCATCCATCTCCATCCACCATACATTCCCCATGTTTGGGCAGAAATATAAAAGTGTGTCACAGTCCAGATGGCTGTTATCTATGATGGGCCCAGATGCTTTTGGAAGACAGGGAGTAACCAGGACAACCCTATGTAAATGTCTGGTGGGTCCACAAACTATCCATTGCTTTAATGTATTTCCTGATATGTATTCTTAACTCCTAAAGTTTCTAGC
Organism: Nansenia antarctica; assembly: GCF_963989245.1. Classification (NCBI taxonomy): domain Eukaryota; kingdom Metazoa; phylum Chordata; class Actinopteri; order Argentiniformes; family Microstomatidae; genus Nansenia; species Nansenia antarctica. The sequence goes on from NC_137689.1 coordinate 17,754,643, forward strand.
TATAAATGTATGGTCTTAGTTCAAACATGCCCATACTTAGCACTAAATGTCTATATATTTGATGTCATACAATATTTTAAGACACGGTTTGGAGCTGAGATATCTGGCTCATGCTACGCAATCATGTCGTGTCAAATGGAGAGCTGAATTGTTCACATAAGTCTCATTACTACTTTATCTTGGTTAAATGTTTTCATAACTTCAAATCTAAAATTAATCTACCGTAGTTTCATATGTATTCTGTCTGTGTGTGTGACATGAGTGAGCTCCAATTCAAACAGGGAGTTCTGTACGTTAAAGATAACCTCTCCAATCATCCTACGGCAGGTAGGCTAATTGAGAAATTAGTTCCCTTTAATCTGTTCCCGTTAAAATAACCTCATACCTTACTGGCAACAGCAATACAGTTGATGTTAAGTATTAGGAATGATAAGAGAAGCTCCTTTTTCATACATTTAAGGGAAAAGATACAAAGCCAATTTTCTTCATTGTTAACAGTAGAACACAATTATTCACCAGCAAGTCTCTGCTTATGGACACAAGCAACTAAATCAATGTAATTTCATCTACAGAAGCCCGCTAATCCCTTTTCCCTACAGATTCCCACACACAGTAGACCTTGAGACAGCTTTCTTCCCCTCTCATTCTACGTCATTGCAACCGTCCACATTTGTCTTTCTCCGTCCTTTCTCTGCACCTTCCACTACTCTGACTCGATGTCATCTTGTGCAGATTTGCTTGAGAACTGCATGTCAACCCGGACCAATCACAGGAGTTATCCTGCGTCAAGGTCTCCGCCTCCATGACAACTCTCCTCACCGTGGACGATCAACACAGGGAAGTGGAGTGCTTCCTGATAAGCAGGTGGTCTCTCTGTCACTCCGTCCCTGACATCCACCCTGACTCTCTCTATGTCTGGATCTCTATCCTCCTCCAGCTGTATACTGTTCTCGTCATCGTCATATCCGTCTCCCACCAGGACCCCTCTGGCCTCCTCGTTCGCCCGGCGGAGGCCCAGTCCCAGAAATCCACCGCCTCCCTCGTCAAGTCTTCCCCCCAGCCCACCACCAAGACTCCGGGAGTGAAACAGACAGGCCTGACGCACCGTGTGCAACCGCCCCAGGGAGAATCCACTGCGACTGATGGCTAGCCTTCCTCCTCCCAGCCTTCCCACAGTCCCACTTGGCAGAGAGCTAGCTCCCATGGCAACATTCCCCCGGACTCGTGAGGGGAGTGAGGAGCTGCTGGTAGACCTGCGGCAGCGTGGGCAGCTCTGGAGGACGTAGCTGGAATTCCGCCGGGTTGGGACACCTGCTGCTGCTGGAAAAGCTGTGGCAGTTGTGTTGGCAGTTGTGGTAAGGTCCATCAGCAAGGCTTCTGAGTAACTGGGCACCATCTGCTGGTTGCAGCGGATGTGCCACTCTAATTCCGTGATGTCTACTGTGTTGACTCTGGATATGACACGTAACCTAGGGCCCCCGCGTACCCCGCTCTGCATGCCTGGGCGGTAGTTGCCCATCTCAGTGTTGTCATTGTCATTGGCGTCGTCGTTCTCGCCAAACAGCTTCTCCACGTGATAGTGCACGTACGCAGTACGGTACTCCGCCACCACGCGAAGTGGCCAAGACAACAGCAGGGCGGAGGCCAGCCAGAACACACGCCGGCGAGAGAACCAGGGCTGCCGCGCGGGGTCGGGAAACGCCAGCATATGCTCGCGGAAGTCGACATTCTTCAGGTGCATGCCCTCACGCGCCTCCATGTAGTCGTCCAGACCCTCGTTATCTGCAAAGAAGCGTGCCCGCTGGGTGAGGTAGGCTGCCTCCGCGCGGGCGCAAGCAAAGCTGAAGCACTTGGTGAAACGAAGGCGGGTGGCCGGATGCTCCAGAAGACCGAGAAGGTCCTTGGAGACGTCCTTGACGCCGTGCCGAGCGTAGTCAAATTCAGAGCTGGCTGCGTGTGTGTTGACCCGCTCGTGATACACCTGTGTGGAGGTGTAAGCGTCGCCATTGCGATAGCGAGTCACCTGCCTTGTCCTTCGAACATAGTGGTAGCTGATGGCCTTCCACCAGATGCAGGGCATCGCCTGCTGGAGCCTCTGGACCCTGTCGTACACCTGGCTTATCTCCACTCGGGCCAGTGATGCCGTCTTGGAGTAGCAGTGCCAGCACTCCACCAGGTAGACGATGTAAAGCATGACCAGGAAGGCAACCGGGATGTAGATGTAGCCGTTGGAGCACGGGCTGTCATGGTACAGGCGGGCACGGCCACCGTAGTAGAGCGCGTGGTCATCGGCAGCCATGACGGTGATGCGGTAGAGGGAGCACCATCCCAGCGTGCCGAAACAGCCGAACATTAGCAGTGTGAGGAGCAGGCACTTCCAGTGGGACTCTCGGCACAGGGACCCAGAGAGGGACTGTTTACTGGGACGTTGCTACAAGGGGTAAGGGAGAAGAGACAAGGTGTGGGTACAGGGGATAGTGGGTACAGGGGATAGTGGGACAGTGTTGTGTTTAAGTACAGGGAGAAATGTAGGGTTAGGGTTAGTGGAGGTTGAGTGATGGGTAATGGTAAGGGTTAGGGTTAAGGTTAGGGACCGGTTAAAGGTTGAACAAAGAGAGAGATGGTAGTGGACAGGAAAGATTACAAAGAAGAGTTGTATTCAGGAATGAGTAGGTAGGATCATTAAGCAATGTATGAGGAAAGAGGTGAGGATGAGGTTTTAGGAGGGAGGGACAAGAGAAATAGAGGAGAAGGGTTGGAGGATGTACAAAAGGAGAAGCAGAAAGACACGGAGAGGAAAGGGTGTTAAAACTAGATTTTTCTGAAAAGAAAAAACACAAACAGAAAACAAACAATCATTGAAGTGCATTTCAGAAGAATACAGGTGATTAATCACATCTAATCTGTATGTATAACAATATTAGAAAAACGGTATAACAACTAAAGTAGCAACATTATACATCAATATTATCCCCTCTCATGCTCCCCTGATCTTCCTGAGATTAACCATTCCAGTCTCTGGAGGCATGAAGACATTTCCTGGCAGAGTGTAACCCATACCATGCAGCCCCTTTTAAACACTTGACTTAGGGGGCATTGGAAAAGGCTGATGCTTTTAGACCTCATTAAGAGTGGGTCTGAGGGAGAGTGCATGCACGTCTCTGTTGCCAGTGGCAGTTAGTGGTACTGTGGCCATTTGTGCTTCCCTTGGGAGGATGCATATGTACATTGAGTAAAGTGGAAGGGCAAAATATGCGCACAATAGTGCACTTGGACATGTACGCACGCACTCACACGAATAGACAGCACCTGACTAAGAGACAAACCAAGACAGAGAGTGTGAGATAAAACAGTGTTTTTTACATTTTAAATTGGTTTCTCTCATAAGTGCCCTTGCAGTGGGGGTGTGAGGCAGGCTGCTGTCCATACTGTGGTTGGGAGAGAGTTGCAAGAGTCTGTGCATGCAATGCAAGGACAAGAGAGCAAGCTGAGGCAAAAGTTGATCATGAACTTGAGAGATCATGAGAGTTCAGTTGAACATGAGAGTTCAGTGTGTTTGTGTTTGTGTGTGTGTGTGAGTGTGTGCGTGTGTGTTGACGATGATGGGCTGTGCACTCATCTTCCACTTAAAGGCAATTACAGAGGAAGAGATGAAGAGAGTGGAGGAGAGGGAAAAAAATAAAGAGGGTTGTGGAATTCACATGTTTCATAATGGTACAGCCTTGGAGCATCATCTTCTTTCCACAGTGCTATTTTCTTCCACTCTATCCCTCCCACTCGTTATTGACACTAGCACTATGAAACAAGAGTACTTCTAGTGTCATGATGCTGCAGAATGAATGGAAATAAAAGACTGTAGTTTAATGCAGTGGCAAGTTACTTCCTGTTTGTTACACCCCTCTGGATAGCTCCAAATCAGAGGCTTCGTCTTACCCCTCAGCCCTGAATGCAAGGGCAAAATATTCTCGTATCAATTTTCAAAGCAAGTTGCCAAAATGACAAGATACCATCAGATCAATAAAGTGGGGGGATAGAGTGAGAAAAAATGTAGTCTTGTTGATGACTCATTGAAACTCATACCCAAAATGTGAAACGTCCTGATGAAAAAAGCGGACAGAGAGAAAGATAGTGGGTTTAGGTTGGTATATATAGGGCTGTCTCACTCAACTGGTGTGAATTATTTAGCAGCCCTAAGAACTACCGGTCTGAGAGACAGTTGTTGCCTAGACTATTAGAGGCAGCCACATAATGTAGTGCGTGTGTGTGTGTGTGTGTGTGTGTGTGTGTGTGTGTGTGTGTGTGTGTGTGTGTGTGTGTGTGTGCGTGCGTGCGTGCGTGTGTGTGTGTGTGTGTGTGTGTGTGTGTGTGTGTAGCAGACACAAGATACAATGTGTTTTGACCCAACTTGCTCTCTGATTTTGCCCCTGGATGCCTGTGTTTTTGTTGTAGTCTATACCGTCATCTTATCTTTCCATTACAGTAAAGGGCAAGCCAGAGATAAAGGAGTGAGTGATCACATAAAGTGTAAGAAGTAAGCAGGCTATAATAAAAACATGATGAGTGCACTGCTTGCCCATCTCCTTCACCGTCTGCCCTCTATTGATCACTGTAACATAAAACCGTTGGTAATTTGCTCAGCAACTCCGAGAAGTCGTCGCAAGTTTAGTAGGCCAGTAAGGGCCACAGAGCAGATTGTCGGCTGGGACGACTATGCCAATGCGTTTGAATTCATCCAAATAACATATAACCTATATGAGTCTCCTCGTGATTTAGGAAATTAATCATTCATGTCGCATGTCGCAGAGGTTGAATGTCACACATCCTTGTTCGGTCAACATAGCCCGAATTCAGCTAAATCATTTAAACTCCCGTTCGACTGCAATGCAGTTGCGTCTCTCCTGTAGTGAGGGGGGTGACTCTTCAGGTAGCTTAACCTTGTGTGCTGCACACAGACTCAATTCCAACAACCTGACCTTAAGAGCTGTACAACCAGCCTGACTCGGAGGGAGAAGTTGCAACCCCATATTAGGACCAGGCTGTTTCCGCGCAAAATGTTGGCTGAGCAAAGTGCCAATAAAAGATTGGGGATTTTACTAATACAGAGTTTAGGTCTAGCTCAGAGTAGGCAACACATTAAATATTATAGTGGACTACACACGCACGCGCGCACACACGCACGCGCACACGCGCACACGTACGCACATACGCACACACACACACACACACACACACGCACACGCACGCGCACACACACACACACACACACACACACACACACACACACACACACACACACACGCACACTTCTAAAACACCACAACGCTACCTCTTCTCTGGTAGCCCCGTTGAGTAAGGGCGCTTCTCCGGTCACAGTCACCGCAGGCATTGTCATTCGGTCCCTCACTTGCTACGACTTCACCATTTGCATCGGAGTTCTGTCCAAGACTCCCACCACAATTAGGGGGGTCCTATGTCGGAATCTCCCCCAACATCAGCCACATATCTCATTCCGATTTTTCCAAAGCAAACGTCCTCTCGAGCATCAAGCGGTCGTCCAATTGTCGCACCTCCAATCCAAAGCGTTCCTTTTCACTCGGGCACAGGACATAGCAAAAGATGTCTCCACTGACATGGTTGTGATGGTTTAGTGATGGTTAAAGATGTCCGTTTAGTCGCCGACGTGACAAATGAAAAATTCGATGATCACAGTCGTTGTGCTATGGCACAAGAAGGAAGACGATGAACAAATAAGTAGCCTAGAATAAAGCAAGACATTTATTTAATTAGATTAGGGTTGATCAAAATCAGCAGCAGGGCTATTCGTGCATATCTCCATCCGTCCATTCAGAAATGGGACTCGCTAGAGGTTACTTCGCTCTCACTCCGCCTCCTTCTCCGTCATGTGTAAGCAGCACTGTAAGCGGTCTCATTTTCATCCAGACATAATATTTATTTATTTTATTTTCACCTGCACTTTTGATCGTCGCTGTTAGAGCTGACGTCACTGAGCTAGGGACACCTACAGCGCATCGTTACGATGTGGATGGTTTGTTTTCGGGTCTGTTCGCATCGTCACCGCGTCTGATGTCTTTGACCGTAGCAGGCAAGGTAATAATCATTGCCAGAGCTACTGCATAAACATAAACTTTTGGCAAGCACATTTCAGCAGGACCAATGCAATCGGTGACGCCTAACTGATCAAGGGCTCACTATCAACAATGTAGGACATGGAAGTAGGTCTACTAAACTACACTACCTGTAGCACCACCGGTGTAACAGCTCAAATCTGGGATATGTCCTTTTCAAATGTTATTTTTTATTAACACAAAACAATTATTACAATCGTTCAGACATAACAATTATTACAAACATTCAAAGATAATATTTTAACCAACAGCCACAGTGACAGCTAATCTGGGCATGTCTTTCACATTCAACGTAAGTAATAACATCTTTACATTCAATATTTTATTGAATGACCAGTTTTAACAACGATATATTCCACAAGTCCATCCAAACTAAAGAATGCATTCAATGGAATATTTTTCACCATCACTAAAGGTAGCTAATAGTAATACTTTTTTTTTTTTATCAATCTCTACACAGCTTGAAAAAATACTAGGGGGAAAAAATAAACATAATTATGGATGGATATATTATGTAAAATCTTAAGATCCACCTCACTTACTTTGCCGTACTTAAAGGTTAACATCCACGCTTTTTACAATTCTCCATTTACCAAGTGAGAATTATTAGTACATTTAGGATCCTTGATAATCAATACCATTACCTAAAAGTGTTGGTATTACTTTTTGAGGATCAAGGAACACCATATGACTTTTCATCAAAATTGACAAACCAGCGAAAACCTAACCAAGCCTACAGTAAGAATAGCTTTAATTGCAGTTATATTATTTAAATGGAATAGGAAATGACTTGTAAGACATTTGTATATTTCCTGACATCTAGACACTGAAACATGAATGACAGCAGAGAGAACAGTATGTCTAAATATAGCTCAAGGCATGGTGATAGCTGCCTATGGTGGTTTATTTCTGGTCTTATATGGTTTCATAAAAACATAGTTAAAGAAAATGTACAATAAAATTATGCTGTATTACTTTTTTTTTTTTTGGTATAGTTGCACAGTTCAGTGCTGTTTTTTTGGGGGGGGAAATACATTTCATAGCCAACACATCATTTTACCTACTATTGATCTGCTACTACTGAAAGTCATCACTCTGTTTCATGTCTCTATTCATCCATCACATCTTGTGGATTACTTTCAATTCATTGGCCTTATTCAAGAATGTCTCACATCTTGAGCTCATCAGTATTGAACATTAACAGACTATAACGGCAGGTGACAAGATAAAATACAATGCACAAAACTGCTGAAGAATAGATGCTGTCGCTACCTCCAATAATAACATAGCTTTACTAATTCTGAGTAGCTTGCACTTTCTCAAAAAAGACAAGTTATAAAGTCACAACAAATTAGAAACACATGAAACTGACACTAGGAAGTACATTTAAGTGCATTTTCTTTATTTAGACATAAGGAGACAAAGACAAAACACCCACAATATATCCATCCACACTTACTCTCACAGGCTTGTTCCAACTGCTGCCCCCCACCTTACTTCACCTAATTAAACCCACTTCTAAATTCATGTTAAAGCTGTTCTGAAATTTTGTCTGGGGGAAAAAGGAGTGCATTTTCAAAACAAAGCTTGTAACTGTTTGGTCAAAGGTCTTGGAAATGATCACAATTTACTGGAATCATGTTTCAAGTTTGTGAATTGAAATATTAGGCAAATAAGCTCAGAACAGAATCTAGTTTTAGCTACAAACATGCTCAAGAACAAATTTGGCATTACAAGAATTATCAGCAGATAAGTATGAACAGTATTCATAAATTGACATATTAATAACCTACTGTGATAGTCATAATGGCTCATTACCACTTTTTCGTTTGCCCAGTCCATTTATACACCTCCATCATACATAACACAAACAGTTCTTCATCTCAATAATCCTTCATCATCTACTTCATCACCCACTTTAATACAAACCACATTTTGGTTGCATTTAGTTTTTTCATTTAAGTGGAATTTTTAAGGACAAGCTTGAAATGGTCAAGATATATTTCTTTATCAATTTTCATCACAATCCTTCATCATAAATTGAGTCTGTTCTTGTTCTTCATTTTATGAAATGGAATGATAACCACAATTTTAAACCATGAAATAGCATACTTTTTCTTACAACAAGAGTACAACCCCACCATCAACCCTCTCACTTGTACTTGTGATAAATTGTTAGGACAAGCTTGAAATGGTGTACATACATTTCTTCAATTTTTCATAAATTTTGTCACAACTTGTTTTATACTTTTAGCATAAATCTTAAGACTGAGTCTATTTTTGTTCTTCATTTTGAGAAGTGGAATGATAACCACAATTTTAAACCATGAAATAGCATACTTGATTTTCTTGTGACAACAAGAGTACAACCCCACCGCCAAGCCCCTCTTATTGGTACATAAAACCCTCCCACCCAATCCCTCCCCATTCTGGAATGAACAGCAAAACCCCCAGGATTTTTTATTCTGCTCATTCTCTCCCTAAAGGCCTCAGTTGAAGCCCCATATTGGATTTATACAGGTCCCCCTTCAAGGGTCACCACAGATGAGCCTCCCAGCTTCTCTGCAAGGGTGCGCCTGTCTTTGATGTCTTCCAAACCGTTAACTTGCCATTCATGCTTGATACCTAGAATTTAAATGTATATTGAAATATTAAAATGTAAACATCATACAATAACATCAGAAATATACAGAAGCATAGAATGATATTTGTTTTTGTCCTAAAACACTCTCCACTCACCTGTGAATTTCTTCTTAATGGCATCCTTGGAGCTAGCATAGATCATTTTGCTCTTCAATGGAGCACTCTCTGGGGCCCTGAAACACAGATTGGTAACAAAAAAAGGGTGAACCTCCTGTTCTGTCTATATCTTCACTATCACAATTTACTTTAAGTTCTCTCATGTCAATCTTGGCATCATCAAAACCAGAGAAAAATAATGGATAAATGACACATTTGAAACTATGGGGCTGTTCTACAAAAGTATGATTGGTAATACCACTCAATTACCTCTTCAAAATCTTCTGAAATAACTTAATAAAGCCTAATATTCTCCAGTTCAATAAGAAAGAAGTTGGGTGTAATTAACACTTTTCAATAAATCTCAAAGATGACTTATGGTTGTTTTGATTTTAATGACTAATTGTGAACTTAGCAATCACAAGTTAAATGTAATTTTTATTTATACTTTTTTATTTTTGTTAATGATTTCATTTTACATGTTGGCATAATAAATTACATTCACATCACATGGTTTTTACATTGACACACATTTATTTATTTTGTCTTGACGACAAGTGGTTACAATTCCCCTTCAAACCCAGCGCTGGACAATTACCACTCACCAGAAGATGAAAACAAGGTCCTCTTTCTTAGTCTCCTTGGTCTCGTAGGTTGCGTCGTAGAGGGCGTAGCGGCAGTCGTCTGGAGGCAGCATCTTGACAAAGTGCAAGTAAGGGTCCTGGACAGTGCTGCCCACATCCCCAGTCAGGATTTCTTTACCCTCCTCCAGTATGATGTGTTTCTTGTTCTCACTTAGGCAGAACAGCACTGCCTTCTTCCTCTTCTTCTTCTCGTCCTCATTCGCCTGGGCCTTACGGACCTTCATCTCGTTGAAGACGGTAATCACTTCATCGGTCACTGTCACCCCAGAGGCCTAAGGAGGAGGAATTACATGTGCTATTTAGTGTATATACTAACTGTGTACTCAACCAACAACTGTGCTAGTAGCAAACAATAGACTACTGAAATTACCCAGGAAATGTTTTTTTACAAGGCCCACTGTAATGCCTTGGCTTCATCTGAAGTAAAGGTTAGGTCAGTCCTTGAATTATTGAAATAATGTCCCGCTGTTAAGTGCCAGAGATATCTATTTTCTGCCCTTTGCAAAAATACATCACAATTCAAACAATAAATAAACAATAACTGAGTTAAAGTGTCGTGTCAGATCAAGATAGACGTATACAGCATAAAGAGAGAGAGAGCAATAGAGAGGGTGGTCAGCATAACACCAGCTGTCTGTCGGCGAATGTGGAGCAGCTGAATCTGCTCCTAAAACCCCAACACCTTGGAGATGTGAGTGAGTGAGTGAGTGACATGCTGGCCCACATTCCCACACCAACAACTGCAACAACCATGATCAACCAACACAGTACCAAATGACCATCTAGAGAATAACCTGGGAAAACGTTAGTCTCCATAAAAAATGTCTTTAGACAATTAGGTCTCAGTTTCAAGTTGTAACAAATGTAAACACAGATGGTGACTTAACAATGCACAACTCAATGCACGCATGGCCTACTTGCTTAGCCTACCTACTGGCATGGAGACCGTACACACAACTCGTCCAGGTTCAGTTAAGGCCAGTGAGTTGCCACAACAAGTCAATCTATATCTCCCTACCTGTCCTGAGAAACCTAACCCTGTTTAAATGTGGGGAGGATTACAGCATTGCACTTCTAAACACAAGAGTCCAGTGGGCAGATGTGTCCCCGTGGCTTGCTAACGGTAAGCCCCAACCAATCTATGGACTCATTTTAATAGTCATCAGGGGGAGGCCACACAAACAACTTAAAACCGTGAACAAAGTCCGAAGACATGGGCCTATTTCCTCCTAGCTACGTCCATTAGAGAGATTGGCTGACTGGCTAGATTAGCTTAGCTAACGTTAGTGGTTCAAAACGGTGCACTTTCCTAGTAGGGTGGGGTCGGACAGGACAGGAGACTGCCTGATAACTGGCCAAATGAGACACTGACCAAAGCAGGAGAGAACGAAAGAAATGTACTGTTCTAATTGACCACCATATAAAGTGGAGAATGCTTAAAAAAAACAAAAAAAACATAGCTACATATACCTAGTTAGCTAGCCTGCCCATTGAACTGACTGTGTCACCCTCTGAGCTAGCCACCCAAGCTAGCCAGGGATAGCAGGGAGCCAAGCTATGCTATGTTCCAGCTAGGCCGCCTGGGCCTGAGAAGCCATTCAAGGTAGCTTAGATCATTGAGTGAGAATATTGCGTGACAGCTAAAACTAAAATGACAGACACGATGAAGTAGTTAGCTAGCTAACCTACAGCTGACAGACTGGCTGTGTAATGACAAGGCATGTTATTTCCGAGGTGACAGCCGGTTTGACAGCTAGCTTAGCCCGAGGCGAGGAGTTTCACACAACCAGAAAGTCAGCGCAGAAACCCCGTTAGCTGGCAGTCAAAACCCTGACAAACCCGTTAACTGGTGCTTTAGTATCAATACAAACAGGTTCACACAATCACGTCCATGTTTAAACTAGGACTCTGGGCTAGATAGATAGTAACCACGCCAGGTAATGACAACTGACTGATTCATTGCTAGCAGGTTAGCCAGCACATATTTAAGCTAAGCTAGCAGAAATGTTCATCAATTGTGGAATTATCAAAATAAGATCACTTGACTTTATGATCAGTGATAATTTCGTTCCTCCTAAAGGTTCGTTAACATATATACTGTGGGATGAATGCAACATGGTTAGATATTTTGGAACACGAACGTAACGTTACCATAGTTGGATCTTTTGTGTGTGTCTGCGTCTGAGGAAGAAAATGAAATGTTCAGTTCTCGGATGGGCTCGCACGCGCACGACACCAGACGGGCGGACACGCGCGCCGCCTGACGGGCGTCAGAACAAAAGGAGGGAGTGTGTCAACAAAAGGGATCATGGGAACTGTATTTTTTTATTGTGTCAAATCAGGGTATATACAGGAATCTTGAGGTTCATTTCAATACCTTTCTAAGACTTTTTAAAGACCTTGTCAATATTTTTCCAGACCTCACCGCCACTTGGAGCTGTAACCGTTGACATCAGTGACACCTTTAACTGAACAGTTTTAGTTCGCAATAGACTAGACCACTATCATACACAATTTCCGGTTCATCTTTTTCTTTTTTTTCTTTTTTATAAAACTAATAAATTCACAAACTTTTACTAGTTTTTAGGAATCAAGCTCTTTGGACAGAGTCTAATTAAGAAAAATACCTACAAAATTCAAGACCTTATAAAATCGTGATAAGACTTTTTAATAAGGGTCTTGATTTTCCCAAAATGTATTTATCAACTTTTAATACTTTTCAAGACACCGCGGATACCCTGCAAATTCATCCCCCCCATACTTTCCAACCCACAACCTCGCGCAGCAGAGTTGTTCAACAAGCGGACCTGCACCGAGTAAAGTTCTCTTTATTGTAGACTAGTCCTGAATTTGCTCTAGTTAGTATATGAGAAGTAAAACAGATTTAGCTACAGGCCTTAGGGTTAACCCCTAACCCTACGGATGACAAAGCAAGCCCATAGTCATTGAATAGTAGCCTAAATAACACGAGTCACGACTTTCATCTTCTACTATACATACATTGTCACTGGGGGGAAAAACGAAACAGGCCCCAGGTAGGCAAACGCAAACCTGATCAAAATGTATACAGTACAGGCCAAAAGTTTGGACACACCTTCTCATTCAATGTGTTTCCTTTATTTTCATGACTATTTACATTGTAGATTCTCACTGAAGGCATCAAAACTATGAATGAACACATGTGGAATGACTTAACAAAAAAGTGTGAAATAACTCTCAAAGTATTCCTCAAAGTAGCCACCCTTTGCTTTTTTGTTGTTAATAAAATATATATATATTTTTGTTGTTAATAAAATATATAATAATAATATTAAATATATATATAATAACATATTAGTATTAACACATATTATATTTAATATTATTATTATATATTTTATTAACAAGGAATCTAAAATGTAAGACATATTTAGAGTTATTTCACACTTTATTGTTAAATACATAATTCCTATGTGTTCATTCATAGTTTTGATGCCTTCAGTGAGAATCTACAATGTACCAAATAGTCATGAAAATAAAGGAAACGCATTGAATGAGAAGGTGTGTCCAAACTTTAGGCCTGTACTGTATCTCTATCAATAAAATACAGAGAAATTCACGTGGGACATTTTCCAATGAGAATTACATGACATGTGATTTGAATAAGAATGTATTTTAGGACAACTAATTTCTCTGACATGTTTGTGACCTATAATAAGTAATCTCTAGCAAGACAGGTTGCGTTTCTGATAGTCAGGTGCTCTATCTTATTTGTCCCAGGGCAGCATCCGTACACCAACACTCCCGTCATGGCGGCGTCCTACACAGTAAGGCACGAAGTAACTGCTATAGCCGATTCCCTCTGAAAACATTCAAACAGCTTTATAAACTGAACGGAAGAAGCACCGTCAAGAATGGGCTTTCTGTATTTGTTTTGCAGTTCATCGGAGCGTTGCTCCCGTTTTGCACGCTATCGACTGCCGAATATTTCGCGATTGAGGGTCTTCAACGATGTCAAACCAAGCGAGACCTTGAACCATTCATCACACATGCCTTTCATTACACTGGCAAAGCCATTCTCGTCATGCATTGGGGTAGGACGTGGGATGACAAGTGTTTACAACTGGATAAGGAAAGAGGGGGCCCGATCGTTATGTTTTGGTCTGTGCTCACTCCAGTTAAGAATGTTGAATACACAGACAAGATGTCATTTGCTAAAGAAACTGCGGCATCCCACGATCGCCTCCCGTTCATTTTCCACATCAGTTCCAAAAGATGTCATTCTATTTGAGCACGACCGAACCAGATTCTTTCGCCTCTTAGCAGTCTTTTGTGGTGCCCAGTTGCTTTTCTGGACATACCTGGCCCACTTTGCCTTTACTGGTCTAAGAGATACTCGCGGAAGTGATTCGGGTGGACGGAAAGTGGCCACTACTGGCTTGGCAGGATTCTGGAGTTTCGATATGAACCTGGGACATAATGCTTGGAGATACGGATTCACACTGGCTTGTCTTGTGATTGGTAGGTAGGCTAGGCGCAGAAATGTAGCCAAATAGACTCAAGGCACACAGGCTTGTAGACTATGCCGTTGTCTCACTCAGTCTTCACATGTCATAACTGCTCTAGTTAATTGGCCAATTTGTGTCATCATTTCTATTATTTATCTCCCTCTCTTTCTATCAGGAGGAGGAATTGTTGGAGTCGGACTGCTGTTCTGTCGCCGCTCTGTCAGCCAGGTGATTTTGCACAAGGGGGGTGGAATGGTCACTGTGTCAACGCAGTCACCCCTCGGACCAAACAAGGGGCAGAGAATGACCATACCCTTATCACAAGTGACTTGCCATGCCCACAGACAGGAGTCGCCGTCTTTCATTCCCCTCAGAGTGAAAGGCCACAAGTTCTACTTTCTTTTGGACAACGACGGGACACTGAACAATCCTAGACTGTTTGATGTTACTGTTGGGGCTTATCGACCATTCTAAGGACTTAGGGGCAGCAATACATCAGTGCAATTTCAACTTCTGGGTGATATAAGTGACGTAGGCTAGACAAAGTCATTGGTACCTATATTTGTCTTTCATTGATTGACATATTAAAACAGAGTGGACAGTCAAACAATTGTAACCATCTTTTTCTATTGAGTTGACATTATTCTGACAAAGAAATATATTTTCCAGTTATTTGGCATATGAAAGCAAGACCCCCCCCCCTTGATACATCTCATAACAGGACATTGTAAAGAGAATAATTCAAAACAAAACGAATCAGTTAGAAAACTACAAGTGTTCTACATTTCCAAGCCATTAATGTTTTTAATTAAAACATGAGTTATTTAACAATTAGGCTACTACACAACAATTCAGCACCACTGTACAATACTCACAAATATCATGAGGGCAACATTGATTTCAAGGAGGGGACACTAATCTACTTTCAAAAGGTTCAACAGCTTAACGGATAGGCTAATGCCTTGTTGAAATTGTAATAAAATGTACAAAAATCCAATACATATAAATGTGTCACCAAAACACTGTGTTAATAGCTAATGTGATTGTGCCTCTCAATAAGACAAAAGATAACGTGTGACATTCAATCCAAGAAAATGATCTCTTTGTCAAATTACAATCTATTAGTGAAGAATTAGATGTAAGAAGCAGATAAGCAATAAGACATTGTATTGGGTGTGTGTTTGAGATTTACAGATTCTACATTTTTCTGGTGAAGCATTTAACCACTCAGAAGAAGAAAAACAAATGTATTCCAGAAGGGTTCTTCGTTCTAGAATGTTTTTCTTTAGTTTTTTGTTTTTAAGTGTATATCAATTTGCAACAACAATTGTTTATGTGGTTCTCGAACACACATTTCAGTGATAGTCGACGTGCATGGGAAAATGGCCTTGAATTACCAGCGGAGTTCATTTCAGCACCATGGTCAGCTCCCGTCAGTAGGTTGAAGTGCGATTACGCCCATTGACAGTGCTTGATGGTGATGGATGGAACGCTTCTTGTCATTAATTAGCAGTTTGAAAGAGGCCTATATGGAGAATATTTTGGGTGATATAACATAAGCATTACATGCAAAATGAGTAATTCCACTGAATATACCTGCTATAGCATATGTCCTGAGTTTAACATCCCTTAATAATCTCTTAATCTTAATCATCGGGGGAACACACTAGAAGAATCGGATCGGGACTACCGATACTCCCAGTACTGGAGCTTCCATCGCCAAGGTCCCGGGCTTGCAAATACTGTAAACTTATATCGGACGACCCGCCAGGGCTGGAATCACCTCTGTTGACACACCCATCCTCCAAAACAACGCACAGTTCCTTAAGATCAAAATTCTCTTTAACCAATCCGCCTTGCACTCGCTCCAAATTGGCGAGCTTTTTTAAATGGTCACCCATGTCCTCACGCATTACTTTGGCCGCGTGGTGTCCAAAAAGTTGCCATTCTCGCGACAGCGTTTTCACTTTTAATCGGTCGTCGTCCAGGAAAGTGCACAGTTCTCGCAATTCTTGATTCTCTTCCTGCAGCCGTTTATTGACTGCTTTAAGTTCCCTGATTTCGAGTAAATGGTCCTGCAGTTGTTTGTTAACCTCTTTGATTAAACGCCCCCGCTGTATCAGGGCTGTCATCTTTTTGGCTTCCTCTTTGCGTAACCGGGCCACCAGGTCTGTCTTTGAGAATGATAACAAGAGCGCGTCGGACATTTTAGAGAGCTCGCAGTCAATCTCACTGTTGCTGCACATTGTGTTGTTGTAGGCTATGCGCTGCAGCTGCAGGCTCGAGATGCTATAATGCGATTGAAAGCACACATTCAATATTGCATAAAATTATTACAGGTTGTGCTTATAGATGGATTAAAATTGTCTTATGGGCTTGTTTTGATTGTCTTCCCGTCCATAGCATCTCCAAAGAGATGTGATGCTCATCATCTGCAAGGCCGCAGAGAATGTTTCCTGCAAAAATACGAAAGAGAATACAAATTGGACAAAACATTGCAAATCAAATGTGACATATTCTATCTAATGCATCAAAGCGCGAGAAAAGGATGACGAAAACATCGATTTGGTCAAAGACCAGTTCATCCTCACCACCACCGATGTTGACATGGTATGAAACACTGCAGCCTGTTTTCTCCTCTCTGCCTGGCAGGCGTGCTATCAAATGTCGAAACGTTTGTAGGTCGACATGTTCCTCAGGCCGCCTACCATTTCAGATAGCAATAGATATTGAAGAATGTAGAAAGATTTTCTGCGACTATGATATTATTTCCAGGACAGCATGTGTTGCAAATAATCTACGAAAACATGCACGCATCATTGCGATGCGCAGTAAACATTTTTTTATAATATTAGATTTTTACCCCACTGCAGTAGATGGCAGTAAAGTGCCTTCAATGGTACCTGCTAATATCGCAGGAGATCCAACGAATCCAACAGATCCAATAAAGGTGCGCCTTCTGTTGTGGATTTTGAGAGGCAGTGACATGTCAGCGATCCCCCTCGGACGTTTCGCTGTGATTTAATAATTAGATTAATGTGTGTACATGTAATGTGTGTACATGTTGTCTGGACCGTTCTTTTGGCTACAGCTATTTACATTTGATAAGCCTAATCTTATAGAGAACCCTGCGCCCGCAGATGCCGTACCAAACTAACGGTACCTGCTGCAATGTTGCTGGCTACCGCTTAACTTCAATTTGACAGATCACCTTCGAATTTTCAGGGTAAGTATTTTCGCCTGTTTTAATTACATAATGACTAGGCAGTGAGTGATTGTATATGCTACTACTGGTAATCTAGGCTATCTGTTAATGCCAGCTTCACCTAGAAAGAATTGACCCCATTCGTTTAAATTAAACTGGGCCTAGACACATTTAGACTTGGTGAAGGATCATTCTGACTGTGCCTGCCGTGCAAGTATTGTGACCCAAAACTGTTCTGAAATGTATTCTCCAATATTGTTTGTTTTGGTCGTTAATAGATGGCTATGGAGCTGGATGTGTTTGTGGGAAACACTACAATCATGGATATGGAAGTCTATCAGCTTTGGTTGGATGGTTATACAGGTTTGTCTGTATTCGGTTTATTCTGTGACTATGATGAGATGGTTTTCAAATCATTGGTTTTTATCATAGTCATCACTGCATTCTTGTGGACCCAAATGTATTTAGTGTACACATTAGGATGTTAAGGACCTGATCCCTGTAACCGCTTCCCTGTCTCTGCCTTCCTCTCTCCCTCACAGTGGCCAGTGCGGTGAGAGTGCGGATGGACGGAGGGGCATTGTTGGGGTATGAGGCAAATGCAGAGGTGCTGCACAGTGACACTATGGACCAGTTCAGAACCTTCCAGATGTGTGAGCGCCTCTTAGACTGCCCTACCAAGCTGGCCAATCAGCTGCTGTTCCAGATCACACCCCAGTGCCAGAGCATGGTCATTGAGAGGTGTGTGTGTGTGTGTGTGTGTGTGTGTGTGTGTGTGTTTGTCCTAAAAACTGTCCTAATTTGTCCTAAAAGAAGATATGAGTTTGACAGTGAGTTGTTGTTGTTGTTGTTGTGTTGTACAGATACTACATGTTTGATAGTGCATTTGCCAGAGAGGTGCTGGGAAAGAAACTCTCCAAAGGGACCAAGAAGGACCTGGATGACATCAGTTCTAAAACAGGGATCACACTGAAAAGCTGCAGGCGCCAGGTGGGACATGAGTGCCACTCACACATTGAGGAGGGGGCACATCCTTGTTCCAGTGGCATAATGCAGATTAGTCAGATTACCCAGGAAAGTGTCTTTTGAGATGGAATAGAGATGTGATTTTGCCAGGAGGAATCCACTTGTGGTCATATCACTGTATGCTGTGTATATTCTGTGACTCAACAGAACAGACACTTTGCTAGGAATGCAGAGCACTGGGCTGGGGTCTGGCATAGGGGTTAGCCCAGCTGACTCTGCAATCTAAAACCCCTAGAGTCCAGCATCACCCACGGACTCCTCATCTGTCTCCCTCTCTGTTTCTTATCTCTAGCCCTGTTCAAATAAAGCATACAAAATACAGGAGAAAGGAATATTATTCCCCTTTCAAAAATTAAAATATAGAGGATATGGACCGTGCCAACCGGATGCCTGCCCACCCTCTCCCTATTATTCTCTCTCTCTCCCTCATTCTTTTTCTATCTGTCTCTTTCACCCTCTTTCTTTCTCTCTGTCTCTCTCCAGTTTGACAATTTCAAGCGGGTGTTCAAAGCGGTGGAGGAGTTGAAGGGCCCCCTAGTGGAAAATATCCAGCATCACTTCTTGCTGTCTGACACACTGGCAAGGTGGATATCAGGATAGAGTCAAAGACAGAGAGAGAGAATGAAAAAAATACTGTGTGGGGGCAAGACTTTTTGAAAATGGTTAATGACTGCATCTGTGTAACGTTTAAAGGGTGATTTCTGAAAATGGGAACAGAATTATGATGTTTCTTAGAAACTTGCCCTTCCTTTTTTGGCACATGTATATACTAACATTTTGTTATTCTCTGTTATTTCTGTCTTTCTGTAGGGACTATGCAACTATTGTGTTTTTTGCAAACCACCGCTTTGAGACGGGAAAGAGAAAGCTGCAGTACCTCTCCTTCCAGGACTTTTCCTTCTGTGCAGGACAGCTCATCAGTCACTGGACAGTGGGAGCTGTGGGTGAGAGACATCTTTGTTGGTGTATACCAGTGCATAACCTGTACATAACATTGTGGGTCAAGGTAGATTATTTAGAGGTTTTAGACGGTAATATTAATGATATTTCAGCAATACAGCTTCTCCTAATTTACAAAGCTTTACTTCACTGCTCTATGAGGCCAAGTTAAACAATAGATTGATTGCCTGATTATTGAATTAGAGCTTGAATCACACCAATAATGCACAGAGTGTGTTTTGGGCAGTCCAGATATTAGATTAATTTCAATTGGCTTTGGGTTTGAAATCAAGGAATGACTACTGTATGTTAAAGTAAACATTCTCAGCTTTTATTTGATGATATTGGTGTACATATTGGTTTCACCATTTAGAAATGACACCACCTTTTGATACATAGTCCCCCTATTTCAGGGTACCCAAAAGTAATGGGCCACATTTACGAAATGTCCAATTTAAGCACTCGTTAAATATTTGGTCGACAATTTGCATGCGATAACTGCCTGCAGTCTGTGACCCACTGACCGCACCAGATGCTGGGTATGTTCTCTGATGATGCTCTGCCAGGCCTGTACTTCAGCCATCTTCAGTTGTTGTTTGTTTTCAGGTATTTTTGCCTAACACATTATCATCATAAAATTAAATGCATGCTTTCCTTTGAACGTTTTAATGTTCCAAACTGTTGATTTTGGCAAGCCTACGGTTTTGGCTATGTTTCTGATTGTTTCTCTGATTCTTTTGACCTAATAATGGCTTCCTTGACTTTCAATGACACCTCTTTGGTCCTCATGTTGACCGACACCAATAGCAGACTCCAAAGGCAAAAGCAAAGCCTAGAATCAATATTAGACATTGACAGCTCTCTTATGCACCCACAAATTATCTGACGGAACACACCTGACTTACCAGAAACATCTGTCAAGCCAAATGTCCCATTACGTTTGGGAGGCATTACCGGTACTACGCATTCTGAACCGGAGAGCAGCACATCATCAGAGAAAACACAAACTCACTCACTTTTGTTTTTTCACAGACACCATGATTGAGGATATGGATGTTGACCTGGAGAAAGAGTTTCTGCATGACCTGAAAGATCTCAAAATGTTGATTACTGATAAAGACATGCTTGAACAACATAAAAGGTATGGTAGATAGGGTTAGGGTTATCATGGGTCAGATAAGTGCTTAAATGGGTTTGCTGTTATAGAAATTGCTCTGTGTGTCTACAACGGTTTCCTCTTAACTGCTGTCATCTCCCTCTCCTCGCCCTGTCAGCCTTGTGTGTGCTGCGCTGCGAGGGAAGATCAAAGTCTTCAATGACATGGAGGCTAACTTTAAAGTGAGCAGCTTTAACTGTGTACTCATTCTAAAATGTGTTGTTAACAGAATGCGAGTTGTAACAATAATTGAGTATAGACAATAATACGTTTATTTTAATTCAATGCACGGAATAATGATTGATTCCAAATTTAAGGTATCAAAGCTATGATATGATAACTTAAATAAAGTTGACAAGTGCATCTCAGATTGAGATGAACATATCATGAGCGATATCTTTTTTTTTTCTTTTTTTTTTATCTCACCCTCTGTCGACATACAGAATCTTTCAAGAGCCCTGGTTAACATTGCATCTAAGCTCACTCACACCAGAGATGTCAGAGATCTGTTCATCGACCTTGTGGAGAAGGTACTGTACGTTCCTAATGGCAGATGAATGTATTGTTACATCAGTCATGGTTGATTTACTACATGTTTCTACTACATGCCTCTGAGTGAGCTTCACACAGGTTGACATAAAGTGTAGTCAACTTTATTGTAAGGGCAAAAAGAATCTGATTGGTTTAGGGCAGAACAAATCGGATTGGTTTCTAAAAGGTCAATGGGTGGAGTTTAACAGATGGATTTTTAAAACATGTCGCCGGTTTGAAATGAGCATATTGTAAATAATACGTTCACAAGAAGCTAGGGTTAGGGTTACCATAACGTTTTTAAAATCATTATTGTGTTACATTATAATATATATAAAATGTTTTAGGATGCATCACTGTCTGTACAGTGGTATGCTGGCTAGAAAATATTGGATTTTGTATTCAAAAGTCCTTGACTGGCACATTTGCCCTGTCTATAACACATGTATGATTAGACAAGAATTACATTTTCTATGTTATGGTATTAACTTAACTTAACTCTACCTATCAGCTTGACCATGGGGTTATGCATATCTACTGCTCTATTTTTTACTTTCATTGCTTTATGTCTGGATTGTTTATTTTCCTCTTCTGATGAGATTCAGTTTTGATGAATTGTGTTGTGGACTGCTTAGACACATTCTTTGACACATGTCTTTGTGGCCAGTTCTGCTTGTCCATACTGCTAATAGACTGCTCTCTCCCTCATCTTCCAGTTCATCGAGCCATGTCGATCAGATAGATGGACAGAGGGAGAGCTCACACTCTTTCTCACTCACTACACTAGTGCACCCCACTCTCTTCACACATTCAGGTGTGTGTGTGTGTGTGTGTGTGTGTGTGTGTGTGTGTGTGTGTGTGCAAAACATGTGCATGTATAATCACCTGAAACTTCATACAGTTTGTGTTGATGAACTAAAACTGCTTCCTTCTTCTGTCAGGCACCAGATGCTCTGGGACAGATACATGAGAGTCATCCAAAGCTGTATCCAGAAAATGTACCACGAATAAGGGGATCCCCTGCATGCTTGTCTGAAGCCCAACATAGAAAGCACTAGCGACAGCTCTGTATCTATAATCGCACCACCTCGTCTTCCAGTGAATCTGTGTCTCAGTCCTCTCTCATGCATTTAACCACCTCCTCAGAGAGTAGCCCTGTTGTCCTCCTCTATCCTATCTCGTCGGTAGGGCCCTTTTATTATTTTATTAGTTATTATCCTTGTAAATATACTGGATGAACATTCTTGTGTAAATTGTGACTTAAATGAAGATATTTGTTTTACACATACTGTATGTGCCTGATCATTAGTATGTGTGTGGAACTCTGTGTCTGCTTGTAGTTGATTGCACATGTGCGTGCGTGTGTGTGTGTGTGTGTAAAGGGGGTGGGTAAGCAGCAGGGGGCTACAGTTGGTCAGGGCTGTCTGGGATGGGGGGTTGGGTTTGAGTTGAGACTTTACTGCCCTATAAAACCCCTTCGCTGGGACAGCTGTCAAAACCCCTCCTGCCCCTGTCGCACCAAATGGTCATGGAAATTTCCCTGAGAAAGTGTCCCCTTTTTCCTAATGATAACTATTGGACTACGGGAATGGAATCACAGTGCCTGTGTGGTTTGAACCAGATCACTTTTCCAAATCGTAGATGCTCTGGGCACCATCGGATAGTGTTGGAATTCAACATGAGCGTTCCTAGTACACTTGTGTGTCTGCTGTAGAAACAGTGGCCCGCTGTCTTTTACTGTTGTACCTCACTCCTTTTATCCTGCACACTAATTTGTCTCCACATTCCTACGGGCCCCCCTTCCCAGGCTGTAAATATCCGACTGTGTCTTAAGAAGAGGGAGAGGGAGGGGTGGCACAAGGCATGGATGGATGGCAGAGGTACAGAGGGAGCTGGGTGAGAGTGATAAGATACTGAGGTAGAATTCTCAGTGGTGGTGGGGCTAACCCTAACACAGGTTTAAATTGGTTGGAGATGGCGGCAGATTGGACCCAGGTATGCCTCCGATCGGGAAGCAGGGTTCCTTTCTTTGCACGATTGTCTCTGGTTAGGGTGGTTGAGTGATTTGGTATTTGGGCTTTAGACCAGGAATTTGAATCCTGGCTAGGGAGAAATAGACAGAGGGAATGGCAAAACGTGTGTGTGTGTGTGTGTGTGTGTGTGTGGGTTGGGGTGGGCTGGGGTGGGGTGGGGGGGGGGGGGGTAAGGGGGTAAGAAGGGGCTGTACCATTCCCCCCTTTTTCTCTACCCCAACCCCCTTTTTTCCACAAATACTCTCTTTCTCATACACACTTTCACACGGCCACCTTCGTTTCACCATTGTGGCTGTAGGACAGAGACATTAGTAGGACAGAGACAGTGTGAAGGAGAGGACCAGTAAATCACTAAGACAAAAGGTGACAAAGTGAGGAAGACTCCATAAAGCTGTTCTGTAGTCCTGCGTCTAGAGATCTTCTGTTAGAATAAATTGTGAAGTGGTAAAAAGGAATCGTTACATGCAAGCGAACTCCTCTGTGGACCAAGAGACGAAGACAAAGTGGTAAGTAAGATTTCTTGAATATAAAAATGTGCTATTTGAATTGAAATTATTTTTGATTAAACATTTGACTTTTAAGTGAGTTTGATCAATAGAAGATATAAGAATGAATATGCAATACATTGTAGTAAACAAAGAGAGACTTCACGTTTAATTTGCCTATAGCCTACATGTCATTATTATTATTGCCTTATTATTACCCTGTATGCATATCTTCTATATAAATATATACTACAATAACTATCTACAATAATATATACTACACTATATACACTCACCGAACACTTTATTAGGAATACTATACTAATAGTAGATAGGCCTCCCTTTGCCCTCAAAAAAGCCTCAATTGTTTATGGCACTGATTCCATGAGATGTTGGAAACATTCCTTTGAGATTCTGGTCCATGATGACATTATTGCATCATGCAATTCCTGCAGATTTTTCAGGGGCACTTTCAAGCTGTCAAGCTGTGAATCTCCCGTTTTACCACATCCCAAACGTGTTCTATTGGATTCAGATCTGGTGACTGGGAAGGCCACTGAAGAACACTGAACTCATTGTCATGTTCATGAAACCAATTTGAGATGACTTTTGCCTTGTGACGTGGTTCATTACCATGTTGGAAGTAGCCATTAGAAGATGGGTACATTATGGCCATGAATGAATGAATGAATGAATGAATGGACTTTATTGTCATTGCTACAGTACAGGTACCAAACAACGAAATTTAGGAGGGGTGGCTCCCCTGGTGTTAGGAAAGGGGAAAAAAAAAAAAAACTTTTAGAAAAAGAATAAAATCACAAGAAGGTAAGGAGCTGGTTTACATAAATAAAGGCTATGTACACAATCCACTGTACTATACTGCACAGATAGTCAACTAGGGTTGTCATATTGCACAATAGTATTTTTTCACGTTATTTAAAGTGTCACAGTTTGCAGGCTTGAAATGTATATGTTTGTGCCTCAGCACTACACCTGATTTTTTCAGTCCAGCAGCTGCCATACAATCCGTCCAGACTGTCCAGGGCCCAGAACTTAGGTCTTTGCTGTGTTCAGGGCCTGGACGGCCCTGTGGTAGAAGCAGTTCTTCAGTCTGTTTGTCTTAGCGGCCGGGGTCCTGTACCTCCTTTTCGAGGGCAGGATGCACATGGTCAGCAACAATAGTCAAATGGGCTGTGGCAACAATAGTCAAATGGGCTGTGGCATTCAAGCGATGATTGATTGGTATTAACGGGCCCAAAGTGTGCCAAGAAAACATTCCCCACACCATTACACCACCTCCATGAAGTCCCATCTGTGGCATTATGAGACTGGTGCAGTGGAATTTTGGAAAAGAAAAAGGAGGTCACAGCACTCTTGGAGCCAGTTTAATTGCTTTAATCCCCGAAAAGAGAGGCGATGTGGTTGGTATGCCAATATCAGTATGCCTACATAAGGCTTTTCAGTGTTTCCTGGACAGGTAGCACATTCAGTGGAGATTCTCCAGTGATCTAATAGTCCTGGTCAGGACTGGGCTTATTCTGGGGCTGAGAAATGAAGCCATTATGTTGATGAGATTTCACACCATTAAAATTATGAGGTTATGTGTTCCATTCAAATGATACACAGAGTTGTACTAATGCTTTGGCCTGGTGTACATAACTCTACCATGAGACTATGGGGCAGTCTAGTCTGTCTCAAAGTGTGGCCAGTGAAGTTATGCAGATAAAAACAAATTATGTACAGTTATGTAAGAAGCATATTGATGCATTTGCCATTGTCATACTGTATGTCTCTCCCTCTCTCACACACACAGACACACACACACACACACACACACACACACACACACACATAGATAGATTGGAACATCACTATTCTGCCTGCACTTGTTGCTGGGCTTTGTCTTGTTGTCGTCAGTCTGTATGACTGACTTGAGTGCATGTTTGTGATTGTGATCAAGTGAATCTACAGTGTTGAACAGCACTATACTGTACATTTGCGTGTGTGTTTTATCTATAGGAGAGAGTATGCAGGGAATATATGGGATATTATGTGCAAGTCTTTCCCTTATCCGCCTTACAACATCCCAATCTCCTCCTGAAGCAGACGGCCTCACGGTAAGGATGAATGAAATCTCTTCCCTTCTCTCCTCCTTACTCCCCTCTAGTGCCTCACATTTTCCCCCTGTTTTTTCCCCCTCCTTCTGAAAGCCAACCTTCAACCACTTGTCTCTGTCACAATTACACTGCCATGAGATAGATACGTGTGTGTGTGTGTGTGTGTGTGACTCTCTCTCTCTCTCTCTCTCTCTCTCTCTCTCTCTCTCTCCTCTCTCTCTCTCTCTCTCCTCTCTCTCTCTCTCTCTCTCTCTCTCAGGAGTGCACAGATGGCTATGTGTGGGATGCTCCGAGTCAGCACTGTAAAGGTGGGTGGATGAATCTTTGACTCGTATGTCACTGAGAGGTATGTGTGACAGAGGGGTATCTGTCACTGTACTAATGATCCCATTGTGTCACTCTGTCATCATAACATGGCACCAAGCCTCTTTGTTTTATTTGTTTAATGTTACATGCACATTTCTCAATGTTCCCTGTTCTATTCCTCTCTACCCCTCTCACTGGTCTGCCCTCTCTCTCTCTCTCTCTCTTTCTCTCTCTCTCTCTCTCTCTCTCTCTCTCTCTCTCTCCCTCCCTCTCATCGATCAGATATAAATGAGTGTGAGACCATTCCAGAAGCATGCCAGGGGGAGATGAAGTGCTTCAACCACTATGGTGGCTACCTGTGTCTCCCCCGCTCCGCCTCTGTCATCACTGCCCCTGAGCAGGCTGCCCCTGAGTCAGTGGCCAGCCTGCCCGTGGAGTCCAACGAGGCCTTCAACCCCTGCCCAGTGGGCTACGAGGCACAGGGGGAGGTCTGTATAGGTGAGTGACAAGCCTCAAAAAGTGTCTGGGAAACAGGCGCGTCGCTAGTAGGCGGGTAGCGGTAGCAAGGCCTGGGGGGGGGGGGGGGGCAATGCTAAATAGATAGATATAGTATATGGACCTACAGTAAATACAAATATGTGATTACACATTCAAAACATATCAACAATCCACAAAAAACCCCTGCCCATAGCCACTGCTTGTTGGTGTCAGGTGGGAGTAGAGACACTGTGAGTGTGAGTGTTGTTGTTGGAAGGGAAATGTTTTGTTTGTCTTGTCAGAAAAATGGTAATCAGGGTGTGATGTCATCAGAATGACTCTATTTGTTCTATGAATCAAAACCTGTGCGTGTGTGTGTGTTTTGTGATGTTTTGCAGATGTGGATGAATGTGGCCTGGATCTTCATGACTGCCAGCCTAGCCAGCAGTGCATTAACACTGTGGGCACCTACAGCTGTCAATGCCCAGACGGGTACAGCAAGATTGGCATCGAGTGTGTGGGTGAGTGAGACACTCTCTATCACACCTTCTTTACACCGAACTTCGCTCGGTAATTCTGACCCTAATGAGGCTTTTCGTCCTCTCCACTCCTCTTCTTTCTTCTCCTCTCCACTCCTCTTCTTTCTTTTCCTCTCCTCTCCTCTCCACTTCTCTTCTTTCTTCTCTCCTCTCTTCTCCTCTGCAGACATTGATGAGTGCAGGTACAGGTACTGTCAGCATCGTTGTGTAAATGTCCTGGCTCTTTCTCCTGTGAATGTGAATCTGGCTTTCAGTTGGCTGGAAACAACCGTTCATGTGTCGGTAAGCCTCCGTATACAATGATTACAACATGTGTTTAGAATCCAACTACTGATCAAGTCCACCTGTTCCTGACTTCTGCCCTTCTCCTTCACTTCTCCGCTCGTGCTTGTGGTCACTCGTGCTTGCCGTCATCCAGATGTGAATGAGTGTGAGATGGGCGCCCCCTGTCAACAGAGATGCTATAACACGTACGGCACCTTCCTCTGTCGCTGCGACCAAGGCTATGAACTAGGACCAGACGGCTCCACATGTAACGGTATGGGCCTGTCCACTCTGCCTGTCTGTCATTCTGTCTGTCTGCGTCTGCTGGCCAGTCAATATTGTTGTGTTTCCAACATGAAAAAGAAGAGCACTGTTGCTACATTGATATTGCACTTAACCCCTCTCCTTAGATATGCTGTATGCCGGATAGTCTTCAACCTCTTCCACTCTCTGCCTCTCCGCCCCTCTCTCTCTCTCTCTCTCTCTCTCTCTCTCTCTCTCTCTCTCTCTCTCTCTCTCT
>NC_137689.1:17782456-17789956 GCF_963989245.1 Nansenia antarctica
CAGAGAGAGGGGGGATAGAGAGGGAGGGATAGAAGGGGACAGAGAGAGGGGGGACAGAGGGTGAGATGGGATAGAGGGGAACAGAGAGAGGGGGATAGAGAGGGAGGATAGAAGGGGGACAGAGAGAGGGGGACAGAGAGAGGGGAGTAGCGAGGGTGAGATGGGATAGGGGGGGACAGACAAGAAGAGGCAAAGGGAAGGTTCCTAAAGAAGACAGGACCCGGAAAAGGAAGAAAGACCAAATACTTCCTTTAGAGAGGAGGACGTGATGGAAAGGAAAGGGGAGGGAGGAGAGGGGACAGGTATGAAAAGAGGAATGACAGCAGAGAAACGAGAAGAGAGAGAGAACAAGCATTACCTCTCCTCAAATCGGGTAATGCAGAATCAAAAATAAAGCAACTACATTAAAAATAAAATAAAAAAATAAAGATAGGTGTGAAAGTTAAAAAATAAAAAGTAAATAAATAAATAAATAAGAACACTAGAGCCTATCACGATACGTATGTGAAACGGAGAGGAGAGGAGAGAGGGAGAGAGAGAGAGAGATATACGAAGGCTAATCATGGGCGACCAGTGAGGGAATGAGAGCGAAAGAGAGAGGCAGGGAGGAGTAGCTCAGCGGAGTGTCCCTCCCTCTTTCTCTGTTACAGACAGTCACACCCTTTTCTAGAAGCCGAGGGGAGTGGAGAGACACACACACACACACACACACACACACACACACAGACACACAACGCACACACACATATATACCCAGTGCCTCAGCCCAGTTCCTTAACTGAATGCCAGCATACAGCTGAGCAGAGAGGGGGGGGGGGGGGGGTGAGCAGAGCTGCAATGTGGAACTGTTTAGGCGTGGGGGTGGGGGAGGGTGGAGGGTGGGGGCAGGGGAGGACATGTGACCCAGCTGCAGTGGATTCCACAGCGAGGTGTGGCCCCCCCCAATCAGCCTGGGTGTGGCTGCACTCCCTACCCCTCCCCCAGTGGACACACACACACACACACTCACACACACACACACACACACACACACACACACACACACACAGTCCTCTCCCAACAGCATTGTGGAGGGACAGAGACCCCTCTATACTCACAAACAAAGGTAAGCACTCAGCTCAATTGCGACACCTCTCCCTAGCCTAGCTAGCCACAGACTAGATAAGGAGGCAGCACGGCTAGCCTCAGGATGGCTATATGGATGGCTCTCCCCTTCCCTCCCTCCCCTCTCTATCTCCCCTACTTCCTGTGCTCACCCAGCACTCTTAAGAGAGGAGATCTGCGGCTGACTGAGGGGGCAAGGGGCTTAGTAGGGGCAGGGTGTGTGTGTGAGCGCTATGAGTGTGTGTGTGTGTGTGTGTGTGTGTGTGTGTGTGTGTGTGTGGTGTGCGCTATGAGTGTGTGTGTGCGTGTGTGTGTGTGTGTGTGTGGTGTGTGTGTGTGGTGTGCGTGTGTGTGGTGTGCGTGTGTGTGTGTGTGTGTGTGGATGTGTTGAGCTGCTCTCCCTGGGGACCTCACACTGTGGGGAGTTCCAGGGGAAAAAAGAGGGCGGGGTGGGCGTGACCCCCCAGCCCCTCATCCCTCAGCAGGAAGTTACAGAGGGGGGGAGGGGGAGGGAGGGATGAGGGTAAGGAGGGAGAAAAAAAAAGGGACAGGAAGGGAGGAAAGACAGAAGGTTCATATGAGCAAGGAAGTGAGAAAAGAGAGGAGAAAGAGTGTGTGTGTGTGTGAGAGAGAGAGAGAGAGAGAGAGAGAGAGAGAGAGAGAGAGAGAGAAAAAGAGAGAGAGAGAGAGAGGGACAGAGGGAGGGAGGGGAAGAGAGTGACTATCTGGGTCACTGCTCTCCTCTGCTGTGGTCCGTCCTGCTCCCAAACCCCCCTAGCTCTGTGGCTGTGTGTCCCCACCCCGCGAGAGCGTGGGCAGAGTGTGGCTGTCTAGGACAACACACACACACACACACACACAAACCCATGCACGCACAAATGCACAGACGCGCGCAGGACAGAGGAGACACATAAACATAAACACATAAACACACACACACACACAGACTGTGCATCCACTCTAATGTCCCATCCCATCCTCTCAATGAGTCCTCGACCCTGCTCCCCCCCCCCCACACACACACACACACACACTTCACAGCACAGTCACACAGGCCATGTCTGAATGCACCTACTGCGTTTTCAGCCTGCGAGCGTTGAAACTTTGACACTACGCGAAACTCGACGAAATCGAGTACGTATTAACCTGTCAGGATGTCCTAATAGATTTGCCGTTCCATGTTGTATGAACACATTAGCACACTATTCAGGAAGTCCTTTCCGATGTTTAGCCCCACCGTTCAACGGAGCAGGTAAGGGGCCGTGAACAACAGGGCAAAGCTACAGTCGCGTGTTTGACTTTTACGTTGCTTTACTAACTGCGTACGTTTTACTCAGTGACAGTATGTCGGCGGGTCATATGGTCGGTATGCAATAGACACGTTGAGCAGACTTGTGTCCTTGCGTGACTCCCGTGTTGCTTCATATGGACGGTGACGCTTCTCCTCCGCCTCACGGATGATGATGACAACACCGCCGCAAATAGAATGTCACAGCCGGGAGGTGACGGACGAGAGGACGACACAACGGAGACGTGTAGTCACATGGCATGTACACACACACACACATATGGGATGACACAGAGTGCACACATATGAGAACACATACACCGCAACCACACATTCATATAGACATATGCTATGACGCGTTTTCAGCTGACACACACACACACACACACACACACACATACACACACACACACATACACACATACACACACACACACACACACACACACACACACACACCTGGACTCGCCCCCCTCCTGTTTCAACCCTAGTCCTCAGCGGTGGCTGTGGCCCTGCCTTTCTCACCTTTGACCTGTGACCTGTGACCCCGAGTGTGTTCTGCTCTGCTCGACGGCCTTAACGAGGAGGACGCCTCCTAGCCTGTCCTGTGAATGAATACTGAGGACTCTGGCATCGGCCAAAAAGGGCCTAGGGTCTGGTCTGTCCAGTAGCTGTCGTTTGATAAATCGTCGAGCGGCGTCGTGTTGAACTAACTAATGTAAACATAAACATTACACAGAAACGGTTGACAGCGACACCCGGGAGTGGACCGGGTGTCACGTCGTCGCTGTCAGACCACAAGCACGCGTAGCTACTGCTACATTCCACTGGGAGAGGCTGGGTGGAGGCAGACATTCGGAAAGGACCGGCTCATTGTAACGCACGGAACGGAATGAGGAACTGCCTCGTTCTTTCCCCCCTCCTCGCCATCGACACAAAGGCGGTAAGGTCTTGTTTGAGGCTGGCGCGTTTCCTCACAACGCCTCTTTTCTTCTCCTGAATCGAAAAAGACTTGACTATTCCAGTACAGAGCAGCAGCCTATAGGTATGGACGGCTGCCAGACAGAGAGGGTTACCCGGGACATGGGGAACAGGGTCGGCCCACAGAGGGAGAGGGAGGGCCTGCAGGAGAGCAGCCCAGAGTAGCAAAGCCCAACGGCTCAGTGGCTGTTTGGTTAAACTCTGCAGAGAGGCTCACAGAGTCTGGCTGCATGGGAGGGAGAGGAGGAGGGGAGGATGAGGAGAGGACAGGAGAGGAGAGGGGGAGGGGAGGGGAGGACAGGAGAAGAGAGGAGAGGGGAGGGGAGGGGAGGGGAGGACAGGAGAAGAGAGGAGAGGGGAGGGGAGGAGGACAGGAGAGGGGGGAGGGAGAGGAGGACAGGAGGAGGAGAGGGGAGGACAGGAGGAGAGGAAAGGAGAGGAGGACAGGAGGTGGAGAGGGGAGGACAGGAGGGGAGGACAGGAGGAGGAGAGGGGAGGAGGGGAGGGGAGGAGGAGAGAGGAGAGGACAGGACAGGACAGGAGAAGAGAGGAGAGGACAGGCGAAGAGGACAGGAGAAGAGAGGAGATGGGAGGGGAGAGGAGAGGACAGGAGAAGAGAGGAAAAGGGAGGAGGGGAGGACAGGAGAAGAGAGGAGAGGGGAGAGGGGATCAGCGAGGTTGACCGCGGCCCGTTGCACAATCGTGTAACTGGAGCTTTGGGGCTGGAGTCCACTCTCACACTCACCCCGCCTGGGCCCCGGACAGGGAGGACCCCCACCGAGGGAGGGGGGCCGAGGGGCAGACGCCAATATGACTGGGACAGGGCTGTGTGTGTGGGTGGGGGTGTGGGTGGGTGAAGTGGGGGGCGGGGCTGTGAGGAGGGGGGGGGGTTTGCTAGGGTCTCCTACTGCTGTGAGGAGACCAGATTGAACTGCTCTCACAGTGAAGAGTTGAGCCTAAACCCCCTAACCCCTACCACACACACACACACACACACACACGCACACACACCTCCTGTCCCCCCCCCCCTACTACCCCCACTACCCTTGAGTACACAAGTCAAACCTTTGCCCAAATTCCATAGTGCATACTAGCACCTATGAACTCCCCTCTCTCTCCCTCTCCCTCCCTCCCTCCCTCCCTCCCTCTTCCTCTCCCTCTCCCTCTCTCTCTCCCTCTCTCTCTCTCTCTCTCTCTCTGAGGGCGTGGGGTAAGGGCGGGGGCGGGGCTGGGACGAGGTGTTCAACCACTGAGTGACAGGAGGCTTGACGTGGGGAGAGGAGGGGAGGGGGGAGGGGGAGGCAACAAAGCTCCCCCTCTCTGCTATGTGCCAAGGGGGGAGGGGTGTGTGTGTGTGTGTGACCGGAGAGGACAGAGGAGACGCATAAACAACAAACACACACACACACACACACACAACAGACACAACAGACACAACAGACACACAACAGACACACGCCCACACACGCACACACACAATCACATCAGATCATCTGAACTCTGAGTCACGTGCGCGCGTGTGTGCAGGTTTGTTTTGAATGTCATGAGTGAATGACCCCCCCAGGGGCTCCTGTCCCCATTATTGTAATGGACAGACCATAATACACTACACCTCCTCTCCTCCTATAGAGACACTACACCTCTCCTCCTCCTACAGAGACACTATATACCTCCCTGCACACCCACACGCTCAAACCACACAACCAGCATACACTGCAATGCATGAGTGTGTTTCGGTGTGTTTGTAATGTGGGTATGGCTTTGTGTGCATGCATAGGGCACCAGTGTGTGTGTGTGTGTGTGTGTGTGTGTGTGTGTGCGTGCCTGTGTGCAGTTTTAAATATGTCAGGGCTGTGAATGTGGCGTAAGAGCAGCTTCTCCCTGATGCGTGTTGCCGTGCCCTGGGGCACACGGCGTTCTGTACCGACCAACGCCATCTCTGTGTGCCCCTCTGTCCAGCATATGGCCCACCGCACTGGCAGAGAGAGAGAGAGAGAGAGGGAGGGAGAGAGGGAGGGAGAGAGAGAAACCAACTACACTGTCAGGGCAGCAGGAAGGAGAGCAAGGGGGAGAGACAGAACGAACGAGGAAACAGGAGAGAGGAAGCACTACTGCGTCACTCCCTCCTCCACTGTGTGTCACTAACCTCTCTCTCCCTTTCTCTCTCACCCCCCCCCCCTCTCTCTCTCTGCTCACCCCATCCCCCCACATGCCCCCAAGCCAACTCACCACAGCTGGGACCTTACATGTGTATTCTCCTCTCCCGCCCCTGCTCTCTCCCCCCGCCCCCCCCCCCCCCCGCTCTCTCTCTCCCCCTTGCTCTCTCTGTCCCACCCTGTCTCCTTCTTCCTCTCTCTGTCCCTCCCTTCTCTCCCTCTTCTCCCCCCCCCCCCTCTCTCTCGGATGTGGATCAGTCCACAGGCTCTTAAAGCGACAGACCCTGCCAGGCCCGGCCTCTGGGCTCTCTCCCCGAGCCTGGGTGATCCCTACCTAGTCTCTCCTCAGCCCCTTGAGGGGCCCCTTGGAGCTGGGGCTGGAGAGAGGGGGGGGCTTGGAGCTGGGGTTGGAGAGAGGGGGCTTGGAGCTGGGGTTTGGGATGGAGCTGAGGTTGTGGTTGAGGCTGGGGGGGGGGGGGGGGGGGGGGGCTGTGGCTGGAGTCAGAGCTGCGGCCTGGAACTGGTGTTGCTGCTGGGGGGATACAGCTGGGGTAGGGATAAGACTGGAGCTGGAGAAGGGGCCCGAAGCTGGGGGCTGGAACTTGTGGATAGGGCTGGGACTGGGGGCTAAGGACAAACACTTGAGGTGGGACTGGATTCAGAAACTTCGGGCTGAGGCCGGGATGCTAGGAGTGGGGCCTGGAGAGAGAGGCTGGGGCCTGGAG
This sequence comes from Nansenia antarctica, assembly GCF_963989245.1. Taxonomy (NCBI): domain Eukaryota; kingdom Metazoa; phylum Chordata; class Actinopteri; order Argentiniformes; family Microstomatidae; genus Nansenia; species Nansenia antarctica. The sequence goes on from NC_137689.1 coordinate 17,788,711, forward strand.
AGAGAGAGGCTGGAGAGAGAGAGGCTGGAGAGAGAGAGGCTGGGGAGAGAGAGGCTGGAGAGAGAGAGGCTGGGGAGAGAGAGGCTGGAGAGAGAGAGGCTGGGGCCTGGAGAGAGAGGCTGGGGCCTGGAGAGAGAGGCTGGGGCTGGAGAGAGAGGCGGGGGAGAGAGAGGCTGGGGCTATAGGAGTTGGGGGTTAGAGCTGGGTAGAGTATGTTTCAGACTCAGAGTGTTCTCACACTCACACACACACACACACACACACACACACACACACACACCCCTCAGTGCCTGGGTCTCCTGTGGCAGAGCTGGCAGACAGACCCACTCAAACACAGCTGACGACCATCCTGCCGTAACAGGAAGGGGTGGAGCAAAGGGGCTAGAGGAGCCGATGAACAGAACAGGGTTCTCTGACAGGGGTCAACATGGATCATGAGGCAACGTCAGACTGTCTGACCTGGTGCTGTGCTTTTGTCTGTGACGAATGAGAAGGAGCGATATCATGTAGGGAGAAAGAGACAGAGAGAAAGAAAGAGTGTGATAGTAGCAAGTTAGGAGGAGTGTGTGTGTGAGAGAGAGAGAGAGAGAGAGAGAGAGAGACAGACAGACAGACAGACAGACAGACAGACACACACAGACACACACAGACACAGACACCGACACACAATAACTCCAAACACTCCTTCCAGGATTGCAACGTCACTTTAGTATTATTCACTTTGTCACTCAGATACCAAAACAAAACACTATGTATTGTTTTCTGTCTTAAGGAGTCTTGTTCACAAACAGGAGGTGTCTGTACACACACACACACACACACACACACACACACACACACACACACACACACACACAGGGGAACGCCTGGGAGTGTCTCCCTTATGGTTGGCACAGCAGGAGAGAGGTTGCTGGGTCTTATCTCACCACACCCTGCTGACGTAAGGTTGGTCACCACTTCACACACACCCTCTTATCCCCACACACACACACACACACACACACACACACACACACACACACACACACATATATATACACACATAGACAGACACAGACACACCCTAAATAGGCCTTGCACTCTCTTATCCACAGACACAGAACCACCAACATACATATATACACACACACACCCTTAAGACCTGGTCTAACCTTGGTTGTGGTCAATGTACAACCCCACATACAATTCAAGGTCCTACACCTCCTACACTCTAACTTTAAGTCACACGAAAACACATTATAACACA
>NC_137689.1:17792456-17809956 GCF_963989245.1 Nansenia antarctica
CTCTGTCTCTCTCTCTCTCTCTCTCCTGTCACCTCCTACCGCATACAGAGCCTCTATATCCTCTCTTGTCAGTCAGTCGCTACCTGAAAGCAACACAACAGAAGCAGGCAGCTTGAGCTACGTCTTGACACCTTGACAGCGACAGAAGACCCCAATGACAGACAAAACAGCTGGGTCAGGCGAGCTGTTCGGTTCAGGAGTCATGAGCACCTCTCCTTTTCTCCTCGCCTTGTTGGGGCGTGGGAGGCGAGTGTAGGGAGGGGCAGGAGAGAGGGAGAGGAAGGTTCTAGGCGTGTCTCAGGACTCCAACAGCACCCACCCGCAACCAGACGTGCCCAGCCCCAGGCCGGCCCGGCTTATAAATGGAGCCCTGGGCCTAAAAATAGACCCCTCCGCCCTGAAGCAGGACAGAAGCCGACCGTCTCACAGACTAGAAAAAGACACGGCGACACGGTTGACAGCACCCGCTCCTCCACCCCCCCGCCCCCCCCAACTAATACATGTCCCTGGGACACCATCCAACCTGGGCCCTCTCCCACCACACACACCCCCTGACTGCCCCAGGCCCACACAACAAACACACCTGTCTGTCGTTCACGTACGACCCTAACCAAAATAAAAACCTCTCACCTCTACTTAACCCATGTGACGACGACAACACCACCAATCTCCCCCCGCCCCCCCCCCGCAGCCTCCCCTCACCCCACCCGCCCATCTCGAGTTCTCTCTAACGACCACAACTTTCACGCACCCTCATAACCAAGGTGGGTGCCAAGGTGGTCTGTTTATGCGGTGGTCAGACTGTTGTTGTTGTTGTCTTTTTTCGGTGACCCAACACAACAGTGTGCCATTGTGGAAACAGCCAGACCCCCAGGCTGTCCAGCTCCCACCTACCGGCACAGACAGGGCCCGCGGTGAAGCAGTGCGGTGGTACTGTCAGTCGCTGTCCCTCCTCACATGTCCGCCCGACACCTGTGGCAGGTGGGCGCCTGTGGACTGGACACACACAGGAGATGGCTACTGCATGGAACCAGTTTCGGCAAAGTTTGACCACTACTGTTAATCATTGGCTTAGGCTAACGTCTGGCACACCCTGAGCGGAGCAACGCGCACACGCACGCACACACACACACACACACACACACGCAGACAAACAAACAAACGCTGGCCTCCAAATGACAGGGCCTCTCCTACCACTCGCTCACCAACATGAGGGCCAACTGAGGCTGCTGCCCTGCACAGGAATGTGTCACAGTCCCTGCTTATAGATTATACCTCTAGAGCTGGGCTAATCCAAGCCCCACACACACGCATGGACGGACGCACGCACACACGCGCACGCACGCACGCACACACGCATAAACAATAAAAAGGGAGTGTGCTGTATAATCTCATGTGTTGCAATGACATCACACGTGTCATCATATCCTAGTGCAGCATATTGTCCGACAGAGGTGAATGTTCAGTGATAATAGAAATTGATTTTTGTCTCACTGAAAAAAAACTATAAACAAGGTATCCCAGGACTAATGCAGGGGAGACATTGACACATGATGTCTGTCAACATGGACTCAATATTCAATCATTCATCTTGGATGACAAGAAACCCTGATTGACAGAGAAAGCAATGAGAGGTAATGATAAGATCTCATGAATGATGCAAAATGACATCTAAGACCAGGCTGGAGGATGGTTTTACCTGTCCCCATGTGCCTGACTTTTGCACTTTGACCCACACTGGCCACTGCTACTGAATCTGAACGTGACCCACAAATGAGCGCCTCTAATGGCGCTTTTCCATTATCGGCCCGGCTCGCTTCGGGTCGGCTCGCTTCGGCACGCTTCGGCACGCTTTTGAACAGTTCTGGTTTTCCACTATACACAACAGACCAGGAACGAGTAGGAGGAGTAGGAGATAGTAGGCGGAGTTACGCGGAGTTACGCGTCATAAAAGCGCGCCATGGTGGTGACGTATATTTTCACGAGACACAACACAGCCACAACAACAGCGACATGGAGGAACTTGAAGCTATCGTATACTTTTTCCTCGGCATGTGGTATATTATTAACCGTGGCTTTTTGGAGAGAAAGAGAAAGAGAGAGAGGAAGCTATGTACACATAATAAAGTCATGTTTTTTGAACCCTTAAAACCACTGCCTTCACTTGTCTGCTTTATGAACTGTAGTATCATTGTGTGCCGTGTTATTCACGGACAAACACGGTGCCCGGAGGCACCCTTTGCGGGTTAATAACTGTGATCTACCGTGGGTTAGGATAACAATTCCAACGTGTCCGGATAGGGGAGAGGACAGGGAATCTGAAACCATTTGAATGGTGTCGATACGACACTGTTATCACGGTTGACACAGCGCGGAGCGAATTCCCTGGTAGGAATGGTCTCTCCCCCCGCTGATATCCTCCATGACGTGCTGCTGCTTAGAGCAGCGGTGAACTCCCGGTTCATTGAGTTTACGGTTAAAAGCATATCTTCTCGGGGTGTCAGCGCGGTGGTTAAGGGCTCAAAATGACCGTATACCGATGGTGAAGTTAGCAAATGAGTATTGTGTTTCTACCACCTCCACAGCCGGTGTTATTCACGGGCAAAGACGGTAAACGGAGGCACCCTTTGCGGGTTAATAACTTCGGTTTATCGTGGGTTAGGATAACAATTCAAACGTGTCCGGATAGGGGAGAGGACAGGGAATCCAAAACCATTTGAATGGTGTCGAATCTCCTACACTCCTATCACAGTAGACACAGTGCGGAGCGAATTCCCTGGTAAAACGTTTCTCTCCCCCCGCTGTCAACGGGAGTTTGAACCAGCAGGCGCGGTGCTGCAGGCAGCAGCGGGTGAACTCCCGGTTCATTGAGTTTACGGTTAAATGCATAACTTCTCGGGGTGTCAGCGCGGTGGTTAAGGGTATACCGATGATGAAGTTAGCAAAGGAGTATTGTGTTTGTACCACCTCCACAGCCGGTGTTATTCACGGGCAAAGACGGTGCATAATAGCGATTTTTGTGTTATGCTTGTTGTAAATAAAAGTTCTATGATGCATTGAAATGACATTAAACTAAGATAATACGATTGGTCAGCATAATTTTTCGAATCTTTATTAATAAGCTATTACAGAAACTGTAGTGACATTTTCCAAGAGCGAATGTGGTATTTAAAGATGGCGGTTAGCGAAGAAATCTATGAACATGGGATGACGATTTCCATTGGCCAATCAACGGTGTGCAGCGTCATACGTCACACGCAGCCTGGCAAAAAGGTTCCGGGTCTCAAAAAAGGTTCCTGGCATCGATGGGTAGCTAAAGAAGCGACCCGACCCGACCCAGGCCGACAAATGGAAAAGCGCCAAAGAAGCAGGCCAGCCCGGGCTGACCCGGGTCAGCCCTCTAGTGGAAAAGCCCCATAAAAGTAATGCAGTGTTATGGGGCACGAGACGCAGCAGGGTCCATGTACAGTGTCGCTCGTGGCAGTACACCTGGCTCGTTCCCAGGGTTCCGACGAGAGCGAGCGCTTCTGTCCCTTTAAGGAACTAAGATGGTGTCCTGCGAGCTGCAGTTTCTGCGTTTCCTTCCTGCCTCCTCGCATATAGAAGATCACAGTACACTTTAAAAACCCTGCTGTACCCCCTGGGCTCGCAGAGACAGAAAGCGGACGAGAGTGAGAGACAGACACACATAGGCAGAGAATGCAGATCTTGCCCCGTTTCAGTTTCCACAATCAGCGCATTATGACAGCGCAACATTTGGGGGAACTACAGTTTGGAGAGAGAGAGAGAGGCAGGCAACGGAACTGCCTAGGGTCGATACTAGGATCTGCGATCGAGCGACCTCACTGAGTCCTGCGACAGTCACCTAAGCTGAGCTGTTATTCCCAGTACCGTTGCTTTAGTTGGCCAGCTGGGCTTGCAACACTCCAAACAACAGTAGCATGCCTCCCTCCTTGTCAGTCACTGTCCGATTCGGTTGAAATACATTGTCACATGTTGACAGTACCGTCTCATTTAAATGTCAGGCGATTACAGCAAGTACAGGTCAAAGTCAACAACGGTCAAGACGGGACTTACTTTCTTGGAACGGGTCTCCGTGTGCATCTCGGTAGCTAAGCAGGGGTGCAGGGGTGGAGTAGAGAGGGGGGGGTCGATCGGGCGGGGTGGGTGTATTTGAATAATAGAGATCTTTATTCCACCTTTCCGATCAATTATTGGGAGAAAGTATTCGTTCGGATGTTCTTTGAGATGATATCCCCGCCGTTCGACTACTATCCTCTTGAATCCTTCCCCTGAGTGTATCGGTGTGTTGTTGCCGTGTTCAGGGTTGGGCTCTCTCTCTCTCCGTTTCTCCTCCGCCTCTCCCTGCCTGTGACCCCACCCTGCGTCCCCACCCCTCAACTCTGTCAATCAGAGGCTATGCAGCCCAGCCGCAGAGCTGCCCGACCCAACAGCACACGCCAAACTATCCCCCCAAACCCGGCGCACACTGTAAATTCGCATGCATTTGTGGTCATGCATCATGCTCATCCATGTAGCTATACTAGTGTAAAGGGAACACACCCATGTCACTTAACCTAATGACGTAAAGTAAGTTGTAACGGATGTTTCAGGCTAATTGGGATGGGAACACCGACACTTCAACATGAGAAAGGTGTACACCTGAGGATTTAAGTATCGCAATACTATGTCATTCGTTATAATAAATATAATTGTGCATGTATTTTAATTCAGGCAATAAAGGTCCGTGTTCATTACGTGGGGGTGGAGGAGGGTGGGTGTGAGATGGCTTTTAGCGCCACACCCTCTTTCGTGACGTAGCAAGGGTGTGGCACATGAAATCATCCCCAGTCTTTTCTTAAAGAGATAGTCCACTCAAACTCTCAACGTACCTTTTTATGAATATCGATTTCATGTTATAAAATATGACAATGTTTTTTTTAAATCACCTAGAGCTTGCTTTTACCTCTGTGAGTACCTATTATTACACGCTTGTAGGCAGAATTTGTTTTCAAGTCATGTTTTTTTTCTAAACTAGACCTTAGCCACACAGCTGAGTGGGGATAACATGTTTTATCCTCAAATGCTCCTTCTCTAATTCACATAAATCTATTTCTATTGATTAAACAATTATTCTCTGTCTACTGTGTTTGGACTGTGTGAGAGCTGGCACGGTTTCACTACATTTCCCAGGATTCCACACGCGCTCCGCACAGGAAGAACGACACGGAAACATGCGACGGTAAACAACATTATCTGTAATCAGTCTCACATTAATATGAGCTATAACGGTTCTCTTGCCGCAATCTAACGGAATTTTATCGATGTATTTAATCATTACGTGAGTAATGTTGTCCAATCAGAATCTGTGTTTTAGCTAAGCGAATACGTGTCAGTACGCTATGCACTCAAGGCACATGGCCACTTGAATACGTTTGCATGTCTCAACCAAAGAGGGTCTTAATTAATCACATATTGTACAGTATGTATACAGCTAGCGCTTTTCACAAGTGCATTATCACTTAAATTGTGCTTCACAAAACTTGCTGTGAGTAGACCCCCATGAGATCAAATGAGATTGCAACAATGAATTGCTGCCGCAACGCAATTCACAAACTGAAACTAGTTGGAACTTGGAAGAAACCGTTATTCTCTAAAGGTGGCCGTTCTCAACAGTGACCTGACCCCATGTGCCTATGATGTGATTCCCATCACAGAACAGGGTATCCGCGGTGTCTTGAAAAGTATTAAAAGTTGATAAATCAATTTTGGAAAAATCAAGACCCTTAATAAGTATTAAAAAGTCTTATCACGATTTTATGAGGTCTTAAATTTTATATTTTTCTGAATTAGACTGTCCAAAGAGTTTGAGTCCTAAAAACGTTTAGTAAAAGTTTGTGAATTTATTAGTTTTATTAAAAAACAAAGATGAACCGGAAATTCTGTTGTATGATAGTGGTCTAGTCTATTGCAAACTAAAACTGTTAAGTTAAAGGTGTCACTGATGTGAACGGTTACAGCTTGAAGTGGCGGTGAAGTCTGGTTAATATTGACAAGGTCTTTAAAAAGTCTTAGAAAGGTATTGAAATGAACCTCAAGATTCCTGTATATACCCTGCAGAATCACCCGTCATGCGTGTGAGGATGGCCCGGTGCTGGAGGAGCAGGAGACAGAGGGCCAGAGGCAGCTCCACAGCCTTCTCCTGCAGCAGCTGGACACTGACGTCAACATCGACAGGTGAGACTCCTTCATGCAGTATTATCACACGTCAATGCAGTCTAGAGTCATTGCACACTCATTCTGATCGTCTTATTTTACTGCTTTGCAGTTGCAACTACAATCAACATAGTTTAAACTGTACAAAGCTATATTTACACCTCTATTGGTCCTGTTTTCAGGGTCCTTGTTGAGGTTGGCCTTTTAACAGGTCTGCTCGCTTTCCAATCAAGACGTATGAATAAAAAGACAAATCACAACATAAGAATAGAATGACTCCCACACGCAGTTTCTGCTTCGATTATTTACACAGAGATCGACTCAGACTTCTCCTTTATTGTTACAGCTGCGTGGCCAAGAGGAAGTGCTTTGCTCCGTCTGCCCTGTACAAGCCGTTTGGGGAGCAGGCTGCTGGGGTGAGGAGCCTGTCCCAGTTCCAGGCCCTTCAGGATGGGGAGAAGGAGCAGGCCAGCCTGAGAGAGCTGGGTCTCACCGACCCTGAGATAGAGCTCTGGAGGAACAGAGACGCACCGGAGAATACTGAGAAGGTGAATGCTGCTTGTTGTCGCTTACCAGTATGACAAGATATTTAGAATCTACAGACAAGATGTGTGGATTATCAAACATTTCTGAATGGAATAGCAGAACGTGTCTTTGAATGAAAGACTGTTTGGGTCGTTGTTATTGAGTGATTGACCTACTATGAGCCTGTGTGGGATTGTCGTAGCTAATGATAACAACCAGCCTTGTTGTGTTCCTCAGGACCATGGGGTGTATGCAGCCCCCGGGGCGAGGGATCAGCGCCTACAGGTGGTCAGGGACAAGATGGAGGCCAGGGAGGAACTCCTGTCCCGGCCCCAGCGCTTCGCTGCTAGCCGACCTCTGTCACGCAGAGAGATGGAGATAGAGCAGGCGCTGTTCCACGGCAACGATCGCCTGGGATTCCTCACTGCACTCTATCACCAAGGTGGGGATGGCATGCTCTGAATGCAAGTGGTTATTGTATTTTATTTAGCTAAGCTACAAGTTGAACACAAATAGAATCGACTATCTGTTTTTCTTACTGACATTTGTAATATCAAAACGGTCATCATGTTGTCACATGACATGTTCAAAAAAACTTTATTAAGCCTGCTCTATCAGACTGACTTCCTGTATAATAAGTTATGTAAATTACCCTGCAACTATCTAGTTACTACATGTAAACCTGGTATACTTAGTTACCACTTTCACGCTTACTTTTTTGTCCTGACAGAGGAAGATACTCAGTCTGACCAGCAGGGGTCATCCTCCACAGACCCCCTTGACTCGCTCTATAGGGATGTTCTGAACGAGGGAAGAAAACAGACAACTTTATCACAGGACTCTGAGGTGAAAACCACAGGAGACTCATACCTACCTCAGCCCCAACTAAAAGGGGACTCTTACCAATCACAGAGCTCGTGGAAAAGCACTGACCAATTACAGGACCAGATTGGCTGTCAATCTGAGCGCCTGGGTGGCAGGGACAGAGACTCTGACCAATCAAGGTCAAGTCAAGACGCTACAGGCCAATCACAGCTACAGGACAGACTGGATCATAGACAGTTGGCTGCTCCAAAGAAGATAAAAGTAAGCCAACCAATCGGCAGTCTGTGTGGAGGTATTAAGGCGGTGAAAGGGGGCCTGCTGACTGTGAGAGGAGAGATCAAGGATATTTCAGATGAGGAGATTCTGGATAATCGGGAACCAGAGGAAGGAATCCGGAACATCCCACGGTTCCAGAACTATCAGCCAGGGGAACCATCAAAGGTAGGGTCTCGGCAAAACAGTAAACAAACATGTGACGTCATTTCTGAGAGACACAGACACTTGCTTGTTCTTATGTCATTGATCATGCTTTGTTGAAGTCATCATGTGTTAGAGACAGTGTTAGTGAACTTAATATCTGTATTGGCTCTCCGTAGGTGCTGTGTGTGAAGAATCTGAGTGCGCAGGCGTCTGTGGCCCAGCTGGTGGCGCTCTTCTTCAGGTTTGAGAGGGACGATGGCCCGCCGGTGGTCTACCGTCTGCTCACGGGCAGACTCAAGGGACAGGCCTTCATCACACTCTCAGGTAACACAGTGACTGAGCACTCTCTCTCTCTCTCTCTCTCTCTCTCTCTCTCTCTCTCTCTCTCACACACACACACACAGGCACGCACACACACAAGCTCTCTCACGTAGGCTCACGTTACACACACATTCTCTCTCTCTGCAGCTACATGACTGAGGCTCACTGAGCTCTCTCTCTCTGTCTCTCTCTCTCTCTTACCCCCCCCCCCCCACACACACACACACACACTCAAACCTTCCTTCTAAATTGACAGCATACTGATCCCCCCCCCCCTCTCTCTCTCTCACTCTCTTTCTTTAATTACTGATAAATACACAAATGCACATGTTTGTATCATGTGTACACATAAGAGATATAACATTGTGTTATAATGTTCTTCTAGACACGGAAACCGCCCAAAAAGCCCTCAAGCTGGTTAATGGCTACAGGTTGCTAGGGAAACCTCTGGTGATCGAGTTTGGCAGAGAACGGAGGGATGGGGGAAAAACAGAGGATGGAGCAGGAGAAACAGAGAGAAAGTGAACCATCTCGCCCTGACAAAGACACAGACACAACAGCTTCAGCCCCGGCAGGGTCATGAAGTAGAGACTGAACATGTTGGGGGAAAAGACTAGAAGTCTAGTACTGCTGTTGGACACTCCTGGCCTGGTCACTGTGCCATTGTCCTTTCACATGTCACACGCTTCATCGCCACTTTTCATACGTCCGAATAATTGTCCCCAATTCACACAAGGAGGAGCCTGGCTATTAATTTGAGGGGGATAACATGTTGACTGTACACTTGTTTGTTTTTGTAAAGGTCAATAAAAAATGTATTGATTTGTTTTGTATTTTGTCTGAATGCTGATGTTCTTTATGTATAAAAGATGAAATGTCTATGGAATGTGAGCTGATGTGTAGAGTTTCAGATCTCTGAAAGTGGTTTCCTTTTGCGTGTCATTTGTCCGGTGGTCACTAGATGTCGCTCTACTCCACTGCATCACTGTATGCCTCACTGTTTAATCACTCACACAGGCCTGGCATTATCCCTGTGTATGTTTATGCGTCCAATTTGAATGCATAACTAGTGTATAATGAATGCTGAGTGTGTTCCACGAAGAAATGCCTCCTTGGTCATTTGTATGTATAACGAGACCTATAATAAGCCACCATTGTAGTACATTTTAGTTCATGTGATGTTTTTTATATGACACTAGGGGGCAGACTATAGCTACATCAGAGAGTATTGAATGACATCACCTCATGAAACAAAAAAGGTATGACTGGTACAGTATTTTCATAAACCAAGGCCATAGTAAGAACTCAGTGGAAAAAACAAGATGAGAGATTTACCTCTATATACTGAAGTCAAGAACATAAAAGAGGTCATGTGACCCACCTGGTCCCTCTCGAACAGTGTCTGAATGGAAGGCATGTGCCCTGGGGAGAGGATGTGGTTTAGCTTGTGTTTGTTCTTCCCACAAACAGACAAGTGTGTGTCAGTTGGAGGACATTGCTCATTCATTGCAGTTATCTCTCTGCATGTTCAGTGTCACACCTCAACGGGTTCAGTTTACTTCCCACCTATGCAAGGGGATATGGGTCTTGTTTCTTGAATAATATGTACAGTCATGTGAAAAAGTGAGATGATGAAATCAAATATGAAATATTTAGTTATTTTTTAAGAAATATGGACATATCAATATTTGATCTTCTTTCAAACAATATCTATAGATAAAGGTGATGTAATCGAACCAAAAACAATGAAAATGTACCATTATTATCATTATTATTATAAAAAATGAGCAAAGATGCCAGTTCCTACTGAGGAAAAAGTTAGGACAGCCTATGCACTAATAGCTGGTATTGCCCCCTTTGGCTGATATAACCTCAATCAGATGTTTCCTTTAACTGTCTACCAGTCTGGGAGAAGGTTTTTCCCACTCTTCCTCCATGCAGAATTCTTTCAGCTGTGTGATGTTTGGGGGGGTGTCTTGCATGCACAGCCCGTTTCAAATCACCCCACAGCATCTCAATAGGATAAAGCAAGTCCAAAGCACATTGTTCCAGAAGTCAAGATGTTTGTCTAGGTGTTGCCAGACTCATACGCATCTACAACCTTCCTTCTGAAGGCATTAGAGTGCTCTTTTGATCTCGCCACCACTCGCTTCAACAATCAAGAACTAAATATTTGAGATTTAAATAAGCCAGGTTTTCTTTTTAAAAGAAATGTTTTCAATTTCATTTGTTTAGTTATATTACCTTCCATCTCTCAATATTGTTAAAATTAAGATCAACTGTCCATATTTTTAAATATAAAAAGATAATGGTTTTTATGGTGTAAAATTTTACATGTTACATGTACTGTAGATGAATCATGGCATTTCCAAAAGGAACACCACTTCGGTTTGGTTATTTTCTATCAATGTGGTTGGTCTTTATACATTAGGGGCCCACAGGACAACCTTTAAGACATGCAGAATCCCAGGTTCGAGACCCCCTAGATACTATAACCTTCTCACAGAGAAGAGGTAGATGAGAGAGAGGAAGAGAGAGTGTGTGTGACTGGCTCTGCTGTAGTGCTGGGTTTGAGAATCAGCGAGTGGTGTGCAAATGTTTGGTATTTCAGTCTGGTGGCCATGACCCAGTCAGCTCTCCTCACCACCCTGCTCTCAGTGGACATCAACACTGAATCTACATATCGATCAGGAGAGTTTCTCTTTTTTGCTTGTTTAGGTTTGTTTGTGCCCCTCTTTCTTGTTTGTCTTTATGTGTCCATGGCTGTTATCATCCCTGTTGTGGAATGGGAGATAAGCCTATCTATAACACATACAGTAGATGACAGTGAGGTCTTCAGACATGACTGGCCTCCATTCTAGTGGTCTGTCAATGAGACAAACAAGTGGATATTTTCCTACGATCTTTATTTAATTGATGCATTTCAAGTAATCACATGTATTCTTACAAATATAAATGATTATTAATATTATTATACATTTGAATCATTTTCAAACAGATTGAAATAAGAAAAAAATAAGTCCATAAAAGAAAAGAACGCTATACTTAACAGTAGTGTTAGTGTCGATTACATTGAACATTAAAAAAATCCACATTCTGAAATATAGAAAAAACAACTCGCCAGTCAAAATAAACATATCACAAAAAGAAAACATATCAGCATGAATCATACAATAATCAATTCAATACGAGGTAAGTGAGTATGAGACAAAAAGGGAATGCTGTGTCATTGTATCTGACCAAGCCTGACCCATTTGTATCTCTGATATAACTAGGCCCAATGTGAGGGATATTGGTGGCCCAAAGAGGTCACTAGGGAGCATTAACTGTGTGTGTGTGTGTGTGTGTGTGTGTGTGTGTGTGTGTGTGTGTGTGTACTCATCAAGAACTCTTTTTGTAACTGTCCATGTAGAGGATGTTGCTGGAAAACGGCATAGAGAGGAGAGAGAGTTACAATTCATTTGATTTACAAAAGTCCCATTTTATCAAGGTTGAAGTTTCAGTTCAAGAGGAGCCTTTCATTTCAGTTCAGTCAGTCACTTTGCACGGTCATCCAGTCAAGACTACCCTTCCATGCACATCATTCTCTCTCTGATGTCCATTGTAACTTGGAGCTCTCTCATGGTGAAAAAAACACAAACGCCTCCAGATAGTTTGGCACTAAGAGTCGCCTGAACACAATTAGTGCACACACGAGACACACGAACGGCGAACACACAGAGTCATGTTTGAGAAGGCGCCAACATTCTCAGACATACCCAGTGACATCGTAGGCCGTCGCTGGATTGTGGTGGGGTGATTTCTTGGTCCCCTGGGCGGGGGTGCTGGATTGGCTACTGGTGCTGGTGTGGCTCCGGGCTAGCATCACCCCTTTAAGGGCAGTGTTGACCCCCGTCTGCAGGGTGGGGTTACGGTACGTCTGTGAGCTGGTTCTGGCCCCCGGCCCTGCAGCAGCTGCTGGCATGGGATAAGGATACCCGCCTCCCCCAGGCCTCCTCCCCCCTCGGTGGTTATCTTGCTCCTCACAGCAGGAGACGCACAGCAGCCCTCCTCCCAGCATGGAGACCAGCGATGCAGCCAGGCCCATGTACAGACACTCCCCCAGCTCAAACTTCATGCTGCTGTTGAGGCTGGGCTGGTAGAACGTCTGGACCACCTCGTGCGTGGTCCACGACACGGGGATGAGAGCCAGGAACCCGGCGGTGAGGAACAGCCCCCCTCCGGTCCCCGCCACTCGGCTCTTGGCCCGCGAGCCCTCCAGGCACACCGTGCACTGCATGCCCAGGCACGCCATGGCCACGGCGATGACGGAGAAGACGACGGAGATGACCATGAGCGCCCGCGAGGCCTGGAGGTCGGACGGCAACGCCAGCATGGAGTTGTAGGTCTCGCACTGGAAGGCGCCGGTGCTCTGGTAGACGCACTCCATCCACAGGCCCTTCACGGTGGCGACGGACGTGATGATGTTGGCCCCCACGTGGGCCGACGTCCTCCAGTAGGGCAGCACGGTGACCACCAGGGTCCCCAGCAACCCCAGCAGGCCCAGGAAGAACCCCATCAGCTCCAGAGCGGCCGAGGCCATGGCGACAGAGGCCGGATGCTGTCACTTCTACTACTGCTACTCCTCTTCCTCGGCTACTGCAGCTGCTACTGTGGCCTCTGTGTGTGTGTGTGTGTGTGTGTGTGTGCACTTGTGTGCACTTGTGTGGGACTAGGGCAGACTGCTGCCTGGTTCTAAATGTCCCCTGGCCCTCTGTACTCTTTCAACATTCAATGACACACTGCTGCTTTCTTTGTAAGTGTACGCTGTGTTCTCTGCCTGTTCCAATCCTCTAGGTCCTACTTATTCACTCTCACACATTCTCTCTCTCACTTACTGCCGCTACTCCCTCAGTGACTGCCCCTGCCGCCTGGTACGATCATCTGGTCCTCCGTCTGGTCCTCAGGCTCAAACAAAGACTCTCTGGTCTTGCAGAAAGCTTGAGAAACTGTATCCTGATCAATCTGTCGTTCTCTCTCTCTCTCTCTCTCTCTCTCTCTCTCTCTCTCTCTCTCTCTCTCTCTCTCTCTTTCTATGGCTTGATGCTACCGTTTCACTCTCACTTTCTTTCAAAAAGACTCTCTGGTCTTGCAGAAAGCTTGAGAAACTGTATCCTGATCAATCTGTCGTTCTCTCTCTCTCTCTCTCTCTCTCTTTCTATGGCTTGATGCTACCGTTTCACTCTCACTTTCTTTCAAAAAAAAAAAACGTTCTCTCTCTTACTCTAGGATACTCTTCTCTCGTCCCTCTCTGTGTTTGTCACCCTAACGGACTCTCTATTATACTAGGTCCTTCACCCTTCCATGTACTGTACACACAGTGACACACACACATACACACACACACACATACACACACACACACATATCCCCATTGACAGTGAGTTAACCATTTACTCATCACTCATCTCTCTCCCAAAACAGACCTTTGGTCCATGGTCCATCCCAAAACAAGGCCAACAGATGAACAGGCAAGCTAGGACAAGGAAAGGACAGCAGCATTCCTGCTGCCCCCACTGCCCACTGTTATGGAAGCTGAGGATGGAAGGAACAGAAAGAGAGGGCAAAGGAGGGAATGAATGAGTAATTACGGAATAGCACATTAACTCCTTATCTTAACACAAATCCCACTTAACATTACATTCATGGTCACAAAGTATTATTGCAAGGAACAGAGATGTTCAGTTACTTCAATGCGTTCTTGTTCTCTTTGAAATATACTATAGATTAGCACACACTGTTCCCACTAGATAAAGTATGTAATGTATATCTTGTAACCTATAACAAAAGGACACAAGTACAAATTAATTTGAAGTTAGATTCGACTTAGTTTTTTGTCAAAATTGATTTTCAGTATGCCGATTGTTTATTTGTACATCTAAGACATTATACATATACACATATACTGCACAGTCTTTATCAGAGAGAGAGGGTTCTTAGAATAAAGCGATCATTCTAACTTGGCAAATGGGTTGATCTGGGACAGGAAGAATTTCATTAAAGACACCGTGGTTGATTAGTCAGCGGTCATGGACACACACACACACACACACACACACACACACACGCACACACACTATATCTCTATTTATAGTCACTCATTACATTGAATAAAGGATTAGAGATATCGGTAAAAGGACTGATAGTTGAAATGAAAGAGATCTGGGGAATTCCACAAAGAAACAGAAAAGCGCCGATATTGTGTAAGAAGCTTTTGTATTAGGTCTACAAAATGGCAAAACACACATACTCTCTGTCTCTCACACACACATACACGTACCGTGGCAATATCCCTGCTTCAGGTGGGAAGATGGACAGTGTTATTCCTTGACGGTAACAGGCTAATGCATAGCGTGTGTGTGTGTGTGTGTGTGTGTGTGTGTGTGTGTGTGTGTGTGTGTGTGTGTGTTGGTGGAGGGCCGGGTTCCTCCGTTTTCCAGCTTTTCCAGCTCCAGACCTGACCCTCTCCTCCTAATCTCTCCCAATCTTTCCTCACAGGTCACCAACAGCATAATGAGATTAGCATCTAATCCAGGCACTGTTTCAGTGGAGTGGACGGAGAGGGCAAGGTCCACAAACACCACAAACTCCGGACCACCTGTTATACAGAAGCCTATGGTGCTATATGAGCATTACAACATGGCCACTTTAGTGTCCGATCCTGATGTATCTTTTGGTTGCTGCATCAGATAATAATCAAACAATAATGGTTCTGGAATGTGTTTGCATTTCTTGTGAGACAACAGCATAATGAGATTAGCGTCTAATCCAGCCACTGGTTCAGTGGAGCAGACGGAGAGGGCAAGGTCCACATACACCACACACTCTGGACGGTACCACTCTACCAATATGTAGAAACCTGTCAGCGGAGGCTGGTAGAGGTAGTCACCGGAGGACAGGCTCATTGTAATGCATGGAATGGAATGAGGAATGGTATCAAACACGTGTTACCATTTTCTCATTCCATTCTACCTCCTCCCGCCTCCCCTGAAGCCTGTGTGAGCATTACTGCAGTGTCTGATCCTGGGTGATCTTGTTGTCAGTGCATCGTGTGTATTGACAGTGATGTTGTTGGGATGTGTATGCATTGCTTGTCTTATCAAAGGGATCCAAAAGTGGGCCTTGTTCTTTTCACAGTTAGGTCCATATATATTTGGACACTGACCGATTTTATTTTATTTATTTTTTAATTAAAGCTGAAATTCTGCACTTCCATTGCATCTCGATTGTTTCATTTCAAATCCATTGTCATGGCGTACAGAGCCAAAATTATGGAAAATGTGTCACTGTCCAAATATTTTGAGACCTAACTGTAGGTTTCACCCCTAACCATCCATAACCTAGGTACAGCATTCACATAAGTGATGAATGGATGCTACTTTGCATCAGAGTATTAATTGTGCCTTAACTTGTATCAATGTATACAGTAGAAGTATAGCTCTAAAATGGATACATGTGATCTCTGATCTGTTACATTTACTGTACATTTCTGGCATTTAGCAGACGCCTTTATCCAAAGCGACTTACAACAAATACATTTGTCTAAGTAAGTGAATCATCTATCCATCAGATCACGGGTACACAGAGTAAAATTCTTAGGTTCAGGTTATTCGACATTGGCATTGCAGCAGAATACTAAATACCAGATATCCACTCATCGCCAGTTTGTTGTTTCAATGTTAGTCTCGTTCTCGGCCGCTTAGTCACACATCTATGATATTTAAGATCACTTATCTAGTTACACAATCTTCAGCATAACAAGTTCATAAGATATGAAAAATGCACAAGCAAAAGGAATGGAATCCAAATTATTTTTTATTCACGGTGGACAGCAGCTCCGGCCAAGGCTGTTTGCAGTTGTGAGCATCCTCTGGAGGAGTCGGGCGCTAGAGACAGGAGAGAGAGTTCATATGAGCTTCACCAGGCCTATAGCTACAGAATAGAATACTTTATTAGTTTAGTAAGTATGTCCTTGGTCTATGTGTTCTATGTGTTGACTTACCTCTGCTGTGTCCATCGTCGTGAAGACGGTTACTGGGGGGACGGAGGCCGTCTGCCCGGAGAGCAGCTCAGCAGCCCAAGGCTCCTCACAGATGTGAGGATCCTCTGGAGGCGGGAACGCTTCTGTTTCTTTGAAGCTCCGCTCTCCTCACAAGGCGTCGTCTCAGCTGTCACTGGGCTGGCCGCTAGAGAGAAGAGAGAGAGTTCATATGAGCTTCACCAGGCCTTAGCTACAGAATAGAATACTTCATTAGTTTGGTTAGTATGTCCTTGGTCTATGTGTTCTACATGTTGACTTACCTCTGCTGTGTCCATCGTCGTGGGCAACCTCGATGCCCTCCTGTCCTGGGGCTGGAGGCTGGATTCCTACCTTGATGTCCTTCTGTCCTTCAGCTGGAGGCTGGACACCATCATTGATGTCCTCCTGTCCTGGGGCTGGAGGCTGGACATGAGCCTGGTTGGTCCTCTTGCACTATATCAGTTGTTACAGAAGAAGAATCAATGACAGAACATATCTCTTAAAACCCCAGTATTCATACAACAACAATGCATAGCTTGTCTGTTGTTTTACGATAAACTGGTAAGACTTTACCTTTACATTACATTTCCTTAATGTGAAATTATGTGGAATGTGGCTCTCTTATAAATTCACTGTATATTTCTGTTTTACCTTGCGCTTCACCATTGAACAGAATTTCCTGAATTTCCCTTTCTTCTTCTTGTCACAGACAAGACTCCTCTTCTCCTGCTCCATAACATGGACTTTTCTTTTGAGGTCTCTCTCTCTCTGTCTGCTTTCCTCCAACTCCCTGTCAAGCACCTGAGCCTTCTCAGCTGCCGCCAGCTTGTCCTCCAGGGCCTCTTTCTGCAGGGCCTTGATGTGGTCCTCTGCCTCCCTGGTGGCGTTGGCGGTCTCCAGGAGGGTCGCCTTGACCCCGGCCAGGCTCCCCTCAGTCTCTCGCTGGGCAGCGAGGGCCTGGCTCCTCTTCTTCTCCAGGTCGGAGTTGTCACAGACAAGACTCCTCTTCTCCTGCTCCATAACATGGACTTTTCTTTTGAGGTCTCTCTCTCTCTGTCTGCTTTCCTCCACCTCCCTGTCAAGCACCTGAGCCTTCTCAGCTGCCGCCAGCTTGTCCTCCAGGGCCTCTTTCTG
>NC_137689.1:17814956-17862456 GCF_963989245.1 Nansenia antarctica
GTTATGATTATGACGTCATAATGCATGTTTTCTGAGCATTCTGATCTCAGGAGCTCCATTTTTAACCAAAGAAAATTATTAAAAACAATGATAATAATACAAATAATAATAATATTAAAAAGCCCCATATGTATTCATCTCTCATTCTGATCATTAAAGCATTAAAGCCCTCGAAAA
Source organism: Nansenia antarctica (assembly GCF_963989245.1). NCBI lineage: Eukaryota > Metazoa > Chordata > Actinopteri > Argentiniformes > Microstomatidae > Nansenia > Nansenia antarctica. Next base: position 17,815,134 of record NC_137689.1, read on the forward strand.
TAATATGATATCATCAAAATATCATCATGATCAAAATGCAGGGTTCCCACGGGTCCTTGAAGGCCTTGAAAGTTTGTGAATTTGAGAGAAAAAAAATCAAGGCCTTGAAAGTTTTGAAAAAAATAGACATGGGTCCTTGAAAGTGCTTGCATTTCCCTCTCTCTCAATTTTTGTTTTGTTTGAGAGAGGGAGGGAGAGGGGAATTCAATTCAATTCTTTTGTAGCTATGCCTGGCAAATGTACATTTCAGGATGTGTGGCTCACTAAAGACATTTACAAGCAATGGATTATTAAAGATTCACTGAACCTACATATGGCCCGATGCAAAGCCTGCGGCAAATTGATCAAACTTGATGCGATGGGCGAAGCTGACTGCGCAAGTTCAATGCAGGTACGGGTCCTACCCCAGGTAACATGGAGAAGGGAATAAAACAACCATACTAGTTACTACGGTCAATTAGTTAGATAGATTATACCGTCATATGTTATATTGCTGTTAGCTAACGTTACTATCAGCAGGCCTATGTCTTAATCAGTTATCCCACCGAATCCCACCAGTCAGAGTGATGCACAGCTACATTACCGTATTTACCAGTCAGAGTGATGCGAGCAGCTACATTACCGTTAGTCTGCCTCATTTGCGGCAAGGGGACAGTGACTGCGTTTACATGCACAGTGCACACACCATTATTCCGATTACGGTCTATATTAGGTTTGTAATATTCCGAATAAGGTGTTTACATGACTCTTGCCCAATCGTAATATTGAGCATATTGGTGTGCATGTAAAACGCAGTCAGTGAAGTTTACATTTCGTGAAATAGTGACAGAAGTTTCATGACTATCCCCCATATCCCCTCCATCATTCCACATCACTGGACTCTCCCCTCATCGTGTTACCATCCAAGAGCTCCAACCTGGTACCAGGATATCTGACCAATTTATATATTTATTTGTATTTACATATTTATTAAGTATGGCGCATTATTTTTGGGAAAGACTGTAATGATATGGGTTTTTAAAGCTTGTAGTTTCCCCTACAATTAGCATAATCATTTGTTTGATAAATTTGGTTTTGTTGTTTTATCTGTGAAGGTAGCTAGCAACTATTTATTGAGTGATTACGAACTTCGTAGGCATTTCTATGCTAGTAACAGAATATCTTGTTAGCAAGAGATTTCATACAAAAATAGTGTAGATTTATTTCAGAAACTTTAGTGGAAAGTTGCCTTGTCGAAAAAATGCTAACCCTGACCCCAGCCCCAACCCTTGCGCATGCGCAAAATCGCTAGGTAGCGATAGGTAGTATCGACAGAACACCGGTGTAGGTACCGGATTTTCCCACCCTACCAGATTTTCCCACTTTTCCGGTTCCGGTCAGGAGCGCAAAACCTTTCTTCCCATTGAAGACAACGGATAAGGCCAGGCAGATTGAAAATCGTGTCCGGTGGACACAGTCCTTTGGGCATAATTCTTCTGTCATTTTTAAATATTTATATAAATAAATACAATATTAGCAGAAAGTACAGTCTGAGCACAAATGACCAAGAATGCTTCTATGATGATGCTAACGTTGTGTATAACACAGTGCGTGTGCACTATCGATGTTGCCATTTATATGATACTATGATATGAAACAATTCTAATCACATTATGTCAATCGATAGTCATGTGATCAACATCATGTGAGTGTGTCTATGTATACACAGACCATAGATGTTTTTATGGCTACGGTATGGATTTTATGCAATGTCCTTTTTTTAGTAACAAATATGTCATACTATGTTTCTTTTAAAAGTTTTCATAAATGTTATGCCACTCAAAATATATATTTATTTATTTTTCATCCACTTTACACATGACAGAGGATGAAACTATTATTCATCTGTTTTGTGATTGCTCCTTTATGTATGTTTGTTAATAACATCATAAAGAGAAAGGTTTGTAAAGAGTAGAGGCCTACCACTGAAACCCTGGAACTGAACTAATTGCAAAAACAATCTAGAAAATATAGTTTCAGTAGAAACTTGGTACTTGGTGTGCTGGCTTAGCTGGCTAGTAGTATTCTAATTATTGTCAGTGGAGAAAGTTTATTGACATAGTTCTATCTTCTATCTACAAATAAGATACATTGAAACCCATGTTGAGTTGTACAATATGAACAGTATTAAAATGATTTATTAAGCAAGTCGTGAACTTAGAATTATAAGGTTCTATCTCCGTTTAGGGCAGTTCAGAGATATTGAGCGTCAAAGTCCTCAGGAAGGAACACAACAAGCAGGAGATACTGGTGGCCTTCTACCGCGGCGCAGTGGAGAGCATCCTCACCTACGGCATCTGCAACTGGTTCTCCAGCTGCACAACCGCGGAGAGAAATGCGCTACAGAGAGTCGTGAGAACAGCCCAGAAGATCACCGGCGCCCCCCTCCCCTCTCTGGAAGAGCTGTACAACACACGCTGCCTCAAGAAGGCCTCCAAGATCTCCAGAGACCCAACCCACCCTGGGTACGAACACTTTGCCCGGCTGCCCTCGAAAAGGCGGTACAGGACCATGGCCGCAAGGACAAACAGACTGAAGCTCAGCTTCTACCCCAGGGCCATCCAGGCCCTGAACACAGCAAAGACCTAGGTTCTGGGCCCTGGACAGTCTGGACGGATTGATGGCAGCTGCTGGATTGAAAAAATCAGGTGTAGTGCTGAGGCACAAATGTGTACATTTCAAGCCTGCAAACTGCGACACTTTAAATGAATGTGCAATAACACTATGTGCAATATGACAACCCTAGTCGTCTTATCTGTACAGTATAGTATAGTGGATAGTGTACATAGCCTTTATTTATGTAAACCAGCTCCTTTCCCTTCTTGTTTTTTTCGTTTTTTTTTCTTTCCTAGCACCAGGGGAGCCACCCCTCCCAAATTTCGTTGTTTGGTACCTGTACTATAGCAATGACAATAAAGACCATTCATTCATTCATTCATTCATTCATTCATTCATTAATAATAACATAATAGTCATTATGGCCTTTAGAAAAATGTTTTTTGGGGGGGAGGTGGGGTAGTGCACTATAGGCCCCTGTGGCGTGGCCTAAGCTTTTGTCCTTAATGGCATTTTTTTCCCCTTACATTACTTTTACTTGTATACTTTAAGTAGTTTTGAAACCAGTACTTTTATACTTCTACTTGAGTAAAAAGCTTGAGTTGATACTTCAACTTCTACAGAAGTCTTTTTAAACCATAGTATCTATACTTCTACTTGAGTAATGAATGTGAATACTTTTGACACCTCTGCTTAGTGGCCAGGGTCCTGAACCTCCTTTTCGAGGGCAGCCTGGTAAAGTGTACGTGCCCAGGGTGGGTCGGGAGATGGTCTTCCTGTGCCAGCCCCACCCAGACTGGACATGGCCAAGCAGGTTTACCTTTTTGAGAAGATCAGAGAGTTCTGTTCTGATGACGCACAAAACCTCACATGCCCTCCACCAAAGTCTCACTGTATGGATTAAAATGATAAATGCATACACACACAGACTACTTAAACCTTAAGCTCATCCCACGCACACAGGCACTATTCTAATTCTTAATACTAACCCCCCATCTACTACTGCTACCTCAGTGCAATACTTTGTAATACTTTACACTACTTAGTGATGGCAATGCTCAGTGCAATGCCTTCTTATATTATGTTTTACTATTCTATTATTGCATTGCTCGATTGTATCTTGCCTTATTGTTTACTTTCATAAATATTGCCATTTTGTTTTCTCTTGCTGTTGCAATATTGAGGAACTGAAGCCAAATAATTTTACTCTCTTGTACCTGTATAATGTACCTGTATAATGTACCTGTATAATGGGATGTAATAAACTTGATTCTGATTCTGACAGGACTATGATCCTGTTATCCACCTGCCTGCCTGCTCTACCTGCCTGTATTACATTCCCTGTCTACCTGCCTGCCCTACCTGCCCGGTCTACCTGCCTGCCCTGCCTTACCTGCCCTACCTGCCTGCCCTACCTGCCCTGTCTACCTGCCCTACCTGCCCTGCCCTACCTGCCCTGTCTACCTGCCCTACCTGCCCCGCCTGCTCTGCCTGCCTGCCCTACCTACCTGCCTGCCTGCCCTACCTGCCCTGTCTACCTGCCCTACCTGCCCTGCCCTACCTGACCTGTCTACCTGCCCTACCTGCCCCGCCTGCTCTGCCTGCCTGCCCTACCTACCTGCTTGCCTGCCCTACCTACCTGCCTGCCCTGCCCTACCTACCTGCCTGCCTGCCCTACCCAGTTTGCCATTCCATCCTGCATTTCCCCATTCCCTGCTAATCCCTTATTAAATGCCTGATTATTTTATGTACGTACGTGTCCTGATTCTGTGTTCTGCACTGGGTTCATTAGCTCTGAGCATAACAATCAGTTTCAGATTATTGCACACAAGCTTTAGCTGGCTCTCTGGCTCACACGCTCTCTGGCTCACACTCTCTCTGGCTCACACCTTACTCACTGACGCACTCGAAGGTCTGGACACAAATCCTAAAGCCCACACCCATCCTCAAATAGCCTCACCAGTCCAGTATGTAGCTGGGGGGTAGTGTTGGCATAGTAGTGAGTTGTATTGGTGATCAAAAGGTCATGAGTTCAAACCCCACCTGGGAACACCACCACTAGTGTGCCCTTGAGTAACGCACTTAGCCATGAATTACTCCAGGGAGACTGTCCCTATAATCTCTAATTGAAAGTCACTTTGGATAAAAGCGTCCGCTCCATGGTTAAAATGTAAAAATGTAGCTGAGGTACTCAATTACAGGGTACCTAAATTCTTAGTGGCAGTAGATGCAGTTCATGGCTAACATCACTAGAGGGTGCTCTATCCTATATCAGACAGGACTAGAGTAGACGTACAGATTAAAAGGTTGGAAACATATAATTGTGATGTTGGTCAGTTTATGGTTGAAGGTTTCTCTTGTGTGTAACTTAGGTTTAGCCGTGGGAACAGGCCCTTGGTGAGGTGTCTGGTGTTGCCGGGGGGACCACAGAGTGACCCTACTGCCACCGCCCCTCCTCACCACGCCTCACACCTCTGGTCTCATTTGGGGAGGTGTTGGAGTGTCACCGGCCCACCCCCCCCCCCCTCCATCTCCCTCTCTTTCTCTCCTAGCACCTTGTTAGAGACAGTCTCTCTCTCAGGCGAAACACACCGTATCTCCCAGGGCCTGGCTCACTGTTCCCACATCAGCACCTAGACTACACACTCACTACGACCTGTACACACACACACACACACACACACACACACACACACACACACACAGACACCTGGTCACATCAACTCTGAACCACTGACCCCAAATTGACCGGAGGTCGTACAGTGGATGTACAGAATGTGTATAAACAGGGAGACAAAAATTAGCCTCAACTCTCAAAGACAGGATATGTGGCATTAGAAAGAGGTAATACCATCTGCAAGTATTGTTTTAGTTATCCATGTTTGCACTTTTCACAGTCAATTCCAAAGTCAGTAAAAGACAAATAGTATCTACTACAGCACAGTAACATTACCATAGTGAGCTGCCGTAAACATAATGCAATCATCGCATTCAGCTACTGTGATGTAACATTGACATAATAACACCAACGCCAAATAAAGTATTGATACACTTCTGTTGTGAACCTCACTGTGACCCCACACTGAGGGTAAGTCACTGTGACCCCACACTGAGGGTAAGTCACTGTGACCCCACACTGAGGGTAAGTTGGTGTATGGTGTTGCCGGGGGGACCACAGAGTGACCCTACTGCCACCGCCCCTCCTGACCATGCCTCACACCTCTGGTCTCATTTGGGGAGGTGTTGGAGTGTCACCAGCCCACCCCCCCTCCCCCTCACACCTCCACAGACACACTCCAGCCCCCCCCCCTCCATCTCCCTCTCTTTCTCTCCTAGCACCTTGTTAGAGACAGTCTCTCCCTCAGGAGAAACACACCGTATCTCCCAGGGCCTGGCTCACTGTTCCCACATCAGCACCTAGACTACACACTCTCACTTCGACCTGTACACACACACACACACACACACACACACACACACACACACACACACTCACACACACACACTCCAGTGACCTGTTGACCCTTAATATAGGAGCCAACGGACCCCCATGGGCATCCGAAGTGATATAAAGAGTTTACCTCGATCAATTCTCTTCATCGATATCAAAAAAAAATCACAACTTTGCATGCTATACGATGCCACCATTTTTTTCCCGAGACGGTAAACACGGCCTAAGTCACATCCAGTTTTCTCCAACTGGAGAATGTGTCATGTCCGGTTTCAACGCCGAATTTCCATACCATTGGTCGGCCAACCCAAAAAAATCCCCCCCCCCCCCCCCCCCCCCCCCCAAATTTAAAAAATAAATAAATCTGATACATGAGAAAGGTCAAAGGTCAAAGATGGTGCCAAAATATCTCCAAATGGCCTAAACATATAGGTGTCCGCCTAAACATACCTGTACTAAAACAGGTACAACGTTGCATTTGCTCACATTACTAGCATCGACTTTGGCACAAGTACTAATAAGACCCTGGAGTACTGATTCCTAGATGATTTGGGCTTCGTTATCAGGTTTCCAAGGTGATATTCACTGTAAAAGCTATTGTTTTTTTAGGCGGAGACTGAATTTGAGATGTTTTATAATGTTCTAGCTCTATTTGCTCTGACACAGTAACATAGATTTTGATTCTGACACTTCTACAGCCACCCCACATGTGTTAGCTTTCATTTGATAACAATATCATGATGAAGGCCGTTGTGATTGTGGAGATATTCTATATTCACTGTGGGCATGTCATTTCGAGCAGAAAACCAGAAAAATTAGGTGGATAAGATCTGGTAGGACAGACAAAACAAGAAAATAAAACCAGTAATCATATTATCATATTATTATTTCCATACATCCAGATATTCTTAGCCCGTTAAATAACATAAATTGCCCTCAACTTGAAGGACATAATGCCATGACAACCAACAACAATGTTTTACAGTACATGACCCTCAAAGACACAGAGACTCCTCAAAATGTAAGTAGTCAATAAACTGTTAGTCAATAAGTTATGGATAGCTCACCTTAGAAGTGATCAACAAACATATGTACGTATATTAATGGATGAAATTGTGTTTTTGTGCTTTGTGTTTGCAGAATAATGGGCTCGATGATGGTAGTTATAGTAATGCTTTGTAGATACACAAGACCAATTGTATATGACTGACTGTACTGTAATAACCAGATAATCTGTATGGATTTTGATGTTAGAATCATCATTCTTAAAAGAGAGGGATTGAGAGGGACGGAAGAGACTGAATACAAAAACAATTTAATCCAATATTCAGAGAGAAAATATGTGGTACTCAAGAGGTTGTTTGTGTATAATGTCTACTGTAAATCCCTTTTTCCTTTGATTGTTTTCAAACATTGTTCAAGCATTGTGACTGCCAATGGTCCTAGCACATTTTTTCTTATGATAACTGATGTATAGATGATTCACTTACTTTAGACAAATGTACTTCACCGCTTTAGATAAAAACTCGTATTTTTTTTAAAATGTAATGTAAACATGTTTTTCACAATGCTTTTTTGTTTTGTCATTACAGTACGTCATTTTATGAATGCCATTATATATTTCAAGTTGAAGGATTGTCCTCCTCAATGACAGTATTGTTCATGTATTCTGCCAGGTATTTGAATGCAATGGGTCTAATGGGTCAACGGGTCATCAGGCTGTGTGTGTGTGTGTGTCAGGTCGTAGTGAGAGTGTGTAGTCTAGGTGCTGATGTGGGAACAGTGAGCCAGGCCCTGGGAGATACGGTGTGTTTCTCCTGAGGGAGAGACTGTCTCTAACAAGGTGCTAGGAGAGAAAGAGAGGGAGATGGAGGGGGGGGGGGGGGCTGGAGTGTGTCTGTGGAGGTGTGAGGGGGAGGGGGGGTGGGCTGGTGACACTCCAACACCTCCCCAAATGAGGCCAGAGTGTGAGGCGTGGTCAGGAGGGGCGGTGGCAGTAGGGTCACTCTGTTGTCCCCCTGGCAACACCAGACACCAACTTACCCTCAGTGTGGGGTCATAGTGACCTACCCTCAGTGTGGGGTCACAGTGACTTACCCTCAGTGTGGGGTCACAGTGAGGTTCACAACAGAAGGGTATTGATATGATGCGTTTTTGTGTGACTATATGCCAATTTTGTGTGCTTATCAAATATTGCAATACTCATTATTTAACCGTAAACATACTTTAAGTGTGCCCACTCTCAGTAGTAAACAAACACATCCTTAGGAGCAGGCATATACCATATCAAGTAACAATGAGACCAGTTTAACTCTAAGGACATAGGAGCCTTGCCCAGTGGTCAGCATAGCAGAACAGCATGGACACAGGATAGAGCCATGTATGGGAACTAATGTCAGTATTGTAAGTTACGAGGGACGGATGTAAAGCTATTCCCTCTCTGTGAACAAGTATATAAGCTGTAACTTCCATCAGTACTTTGCTCGGCATCTCCGTAGCCATGCTTAAAGATTGGACTTAACAGAACCAGTCAAAGAACCAGTCAAAGACCCAGGAAATCATCGTGGACTTCAGGAGGAAAAAATCTGAGGTCCAGCCCCTGCTCATCGACGGAGGGAGCGTGGAGAGAGTCTCAACCCTCCGATTCCTGGGGGTGCACATACAGGATGACCTGTCCTGGAAGAACAACACAGCAGCCATCATCAAGAACCCACAACAGCGGCTCTTCTTCCTGAGAGTCCTCAGGAAAGACCACATCGGACAGGAGATGCTGGTGGCCTTCTACCGCTGCGCAGTGGAGAGCATCCTCACCTACTGCATCTGCAACTGGTTCTCCAGCTGCACAGCCGCAGAGAGGAATGCGCTACAGAGAGTCGTGAGATCGGCCCAGAAGATCACCGGCGCCCCCCTCCCCTCTCTGGAAGAGCTGTACAACACACGCTGCCTCAGGAAGGCCTCCAAGATCTCCAGAGACCCATCCCACCCTGGGTACGAACACTTTGCTCGGCTGCCCTCGAACAGGCGGTTCAGGACCATGTTCGCAAGGACAAACAGACTGAAGCTCAGCTTCTACCCCAGGGCCATTCAGGCCCTGAACACAGCAAAGACCTAGGTTCTGGGCCCTGGACAGTCTGGACGGATTGATGGCAGCTGCTGGATTGAAATCAGGTGTAGTGCTGAGGCACAAATGTGTACATTTCAAGCCTGCAAACTGCGACACTTTAAATGAATGTGCAATAACACTATGTGCAATATGACAACCCTAGGGTACATAAGGTTCAGAGAATAGGAAATGTTAGAATAGGTATAGCATAGCATAGAGTACAGCACAGTGTTTTATTTGTATAGTATAGTATAGTGGATAGTGTACATAGCCTTTATTTATGTAAACCAGCTCCTTTCCCTTCTTGTTTTTTAGTTTTTTTTTTCCTAGCACCAGGGGAGCCCCCCCTCCCAAATTTCGTTGTTTGGTACCTGTACTATATCAATGACAATAAAGACCATTCATTCATTCATTCATTCATTCATTCATGCTGCCTTGGAAACATCTGTACAAGAGAATGTAACCCAGATCTGCCTAATACAATGATTACGATTCAACCTTCTCTCTGAGTCATCATATGTCATTTCCGGCCACGTGACTAAGAAAGATAATCCATATATCAGGTATCAATACTTTATTTGGCGTTGGTGTTATTATGTCAATGCTACATCGCAGTAGCTGAATGCCATGATTGCATTATGTTTACGGCAGCTCACTATGGTAATGTTACTGTGCTGTAGTAGATACTATTTGCCTTTTACTGACTTTGGAATTGACTGTGAAAAGTGCAAACATGGATAACTAAAACAATAATTGCAGATGGTATTACCTCTTTCTAATGCCACATATCCTGTCTTTGAGAGTTGAGGCTAATTTTTGTCTCCCTGTTTATACACATTCTGTACATCCACTGTACGACCTCCGGTCAATTTGGGGTCAGTGGTTCAGAGTTGATGTGACCAGGTGTCTGTGTGTGTGTGTGTGTGTGTGTGTGTGTGTGTGTGTGTGTGTGTGTGTCTGTGTGTGTGTGTGTGTGTGTGTGTGTAAGTGTGTGTGTGTGTGTGTGTGTGTGTGTGTGTGTGTGTAAGTGTGTGTAAGTGTGTGTAAGTGTGTGTAAGTGTGTGTGTAAGTGTGTGTGTGTGTGTGTGTGTGTGTGTGTACAGGTCGTAGTGAGAGTGTGTAGTCTAGGTGCTGATGTGGGAACAGTGAGCCAGGCCCTGGGAGATACGGTGTGTTTCTCCTGAGGGAGAGACTGTCTCTAACAAGGTGCTAGGAGAGAAAGAGAGGGAGATGGAGGGGGGGGGGGGGGTTGGAGTGTGTCTGTGGAGGTGTGAGGGGGAGGGGGGGTGGGCTGGTGACACTCCAACACCTCCCCAAATGAGGCCAGAGGTGTGAGGCGTGGTCAGGAGGGGCGGTGGCAGTAGGGTCACTCTGTGGTCCCCCTCGCAAGGCTGGACACGAACTAATTTTTGTCTCCCTGTTTTTCTGCACACACTGTGCACCTGCTGCCTCTCAACTGAATAGATGAAACTCCCGTCTTGTCACATCGTGGTCAGAGGTTCAGAGTGTGTGTGTGTGTGTGTGTGTGTGTGTGTGTGTGTGTGTGTGTGTGTGTGTGTGTGTGTGTGTGTGTGTGTGTGTGTGTGTGTGTGTGGGTGTGTGGGTGTACAGCTCATGAGAGGGTGTAGTCTAGGTGCTGATGTGGGAACATGGAGCCATGTTTTCTTGGGAGTTCCAGTGTTTCTCCTCAGGGTGAGATTGTCTAGGAGAGAGAAGAGGGGGGGGCTAGTGACACTCCAACACCTCCCCAAATGAGGCCAGAGGTGTGAGACGTGGTCAGGAGGGGCGATAGCAGCAGGGTCACTCAGCGGTCCCCCCAGCAACCAGACCCCAACTCACCCTCAACTGGGGTCACAGTGATGGTTCAAAACTGTGACACACTAGCTATTCATATGTGTGTGTGTGTGTGTGTGTGTGTGTGTGTGTGTGCATAAAAACTGGGAGACAAAAATTTGCATCAATTCTCAATGTCAGGAAATGTGGAGACTACTATGCAGATATTAAGAAAGTAGTGTGGAGAGTACCTAACTTCCCACCTACTAAACATGTTAAGTTTGCTTATGAAAAAAAAATATTCCATAGAGTGTTGCAAAAGTTGGATGACCCGTCCAAAGCTTTTTGAGAGCGATGAACCAAAAGCTAAATGTTACATTTACTTACTGTAAGCGTATATTTTAGGCCGGACAATTTCTTAACTCTTATGCTAACCTCTCCCCTAACCTTAACTCTAACTTTAACCAAAACCCTAACCCTAAATAAATATTAGGATGTATTTAGAGACATCCAAGGGCCAAGATATATGATCTCTACAATGATCATGATTGACATAATGCTATATTAAATATTGTCTGATTGTTTCTATTTGCCACCCAGATGCCCCTGAGAAATCCATCTGCCAGAGATGAGATGGAGCTGTAGGTGGAAAATACCCTCATCTGCTTTGTGAATCATTTCTACCCCCATTCCATCAAAGTTGAGTGGACCAAGAATGACATCCAACCAAAAGGGGTCTCCTAAATAGGTTCAAACCTCCCAATGCTCATAAACAGAAGCCTTTTTAAAGCTAAATGTAAGGAGGATTATTGGGTTGATTGAGGCAACAAATGTATTGATCATGGGAGTACTCCATACACTTAACAAAAATACATTTTTGAGGTAAACAATTAGCAATTAAACTTCCATAGTGTTTGTGTATTTTTTTTACTTCAGTATTTGTGCACCTCACCCATATCGTTTTAGAATGCACTGTGACTTGGAACGGGGAAATCCACGTCAGAAAACATAACCTCTAATGAAAACAAATAGCTGGACTCAATAATTGAAAACAAAGATTTACTTGTGTGGGAAAATGAGTGAGATTACAATCTTGCAAGAAATCACCAACTCAATAAATGCCATCTCCTATACAAACAAATTGGAGAAAAAAAAGGTTGTTAAAATGTAGAGCTAAAGATAAACATTCAATGCGCTCCCATGAAAGTGTCACCGGGGGGAGCTGCGGCGGGTGAAACCCAGAACCAGTGTGAGGGAAAGTGGCCAGCGACGGCCTGGGTGTGGAGGGGCCACTCAAAATCCAAATGAATAATAAGAGTCACCTATAATATGTTTGTTTATTTTACATGATTTGGACCCTTTAATTGATTATAGGATTATTATGCTTTTTTAATGTATTTTGTAGAGTGACTGGGATGACGTTGTCCCATCGACTGTGTGTTTCCCTCTCAGACATTCAACTTTGTAGATGTGTGTAAGTGTTCCCATGCAGGCCTCAGGGTAGCATTCCTCAGCAGTTTTGTTTCTCTCCATTTGTTCAGATTGTGATGACAACCTGATCCACACAGTGTGTAATTGATTCCTATGCAAATCAGAGATCCTACAAAACAAAGATATTTATTCTGAATTCACACGAACTACCATGCTTCTGATTGGGGTCATCTTATCAGCAGCTGGACTGATACACTACAGAAAGAAATCTACTGATGAGGAGCCGTATTTGTTAAGAATTAATTCTAACCTCATGATTGTGCCTGCCTCTCCTATAAACATTTCTCAGGGTCATGAGTCAGTCCCCAAATGGCCTCCATACATGGTCTTGTTTCGTCTAAACATATACCCAAAACAACAGATGGTTTCGGACTGCACCAAGGACAAAAGATAAAAGCCTGTGTCCTTCTCTGAAATAGTTAGTTATGCCTTAACATCTCGTTTCCTTTTTCAACAAGTCCTAAAGCCTTGCATTACAAAATATCTACATTTAAAATTACATTTAGTAAACCCAGTCTAATTGTGAAAAAGCGTATTCAACATGTGCCCTGTGTTGATTCTTCTTGATTCTGTACTCAACTTGGTGTGGGACCAATGATCTATAGTCTATCAAGTCTAAGCCCTGATTCCCAAGCTTGACTGCCAATATGAGCAAGTTTAGTATTTATGTTCAGTATGTTCAGTTCATGTTTAGGCAAGGCATGGCAAGTTTATTTGTATAGCACATTTCATACAACAGGGGCAATTCAAAGTGCTTTACATACATTATTTAAAAATACAGCAAGAGGAGCATAAGAAAATAAAAATTACAATGAATAAAAGCAAATATAAGAAGTAAATAGATAAATATAAGAATTAAATAGATAAAACATTTAAACGTTTAGTATGTATGTTCTGTTGCTGATTGTTTTTGGCTGCTCATATTTGTCTGGTCATTATTGTACTACATGCAAGATGGTCATAGAGGTAAGTATTTGCTTTACTGCGCACTTTCCCCGCTTACTGAACATATTGTAGTTACAGTATGTGATCATGTTAGGACCCTCGGTTTAGATAGATTAGAACACATTTAGATTTTAGTTTTGCTTTCCCAACCAGTCCCTAACTGTCAGGTGTGCAGTACTTCCTTATAAAAGAGAAGGCTCTCTCTCTACTTGATGGTATCTCTAGTCTAGCCTGAACATTCATACGGTTTCTTTGCACATGCTGTTTGGACATTGATGTTGGACATCTGTTTTGTATGTAATTTACCACCACTAGTTTTTAGCGAAAAACTGAACAAACAGCTCAATGATGGAGCTGGCTGACCCAGAGGGGTTAACACTATAGAGGTCTTAGAGCAGAAGTTGGAGGAGCACATGTCACACTGGGGTTTGACAGACACACGTTAACACAATTACACGTTAATGCTATTACTGCCTTCACTCCAATCTGGATGTGAATGCTAATGCAGTGGGGAATTTTGAGCTCGCTGAAGTTTATATTTAGACTTGTATAGCTATCATGTGTGATCCTATGTGTATAGTTTTAGTATATTACATGATTGTATGTCTGATCATATCACTGAATAATTCCTAGCTTTATAAATATGTGTATCTTCTTTCACTTTGACACATCTCTAGCTGACCAGTTGATGTTGATGAAATCAAGTTTTTGGGTGTCTTAATAGACCACAAACTCTGCTGGAAACCACACATAAAATATCTGTGCTCAAAGATTGCGAGAAGCTTGGGAATTCTGGATAAAATGAAATACATCTTAAATCAGAAATCACTATACACTCTGTATTGCACACTCGTTGTACCCTACCTGTCATATTGTGTTGAAGTTTGGGGAAATACATATAAAACCAACCTACAAAAGATATGCACATAGCAAAAAAGAGCTATAAGGATTGTTCATCATGCTGGTTATAGAGATCATACCAATTATTTATTTTTCAAAAGTCAAACTCTGAAATTTAAAGATTTGGTTAAATTCAAAACTGCACAATTCATGTTTAAAATAACACAAAATAAGGTCCCTGGCAACTTACAAAAAATGTTCATGAGCAGAGATGGGGGTTATAATCTAAGAGGGAAATTGAATCTAAAACAACCTATTGTCCGTACAACGCTCAAAAGCAAGTGCATCTCAGTTTGTGGGGTATCCATTTGGAATGGCCTTGATGTAACAATAAAAACAAGTAATACTGTTAAAATGTTTAAAAGCAAATATAAACAGGAATTCTTTGATAAATATAAGTTAGAGGAGCTTGAAAATAACGTGAACTAGTATTTTTGTAATTATTTAGTTATCTTTTGCTATAGTGGATAGGTATATTATTTTTTGATATTGATGGATAATTTATTGCATAATAATATGATATTGTAAGGAAGGGGCAGGACCAGATAAGCTTTGCTTCTTTCTGTCCCTTCTCGAACAAAACCATTGTTGACTATTACTTCCATGTCTAGGAAGATATATTTTATTTTTATTTATATCTTATTTTATTTGTTATTTTTTGTTATTACAAATGTGTGTGTTTTTATGGTTGAAATGTTCGAGATAAATGAAGATCAAATCAAATCAAATGTTCAGGGCCAGAATGTCCCTGACAACAGAGTCCGCTGGCAACACAGCGTCTGATTAAGTGAAATGTTATGTATGATATATCTGATGTATCTGTATGTTCAGTTCTTAATCTGTTGATAGCATTTGACATACAGAGTATATCATCAATAAAATAGTCATTAAGCACCTGTTGTAAGGCCTTCCGTGCATGACACATGGGTGTAAACCCTTCACCTGGTACAATAGGTGAGGCACAAGTGTAACATGGAAACTGTAATCCCACATAATTGCTCTTGGGGTTGTAATGTAGGTCTACTTTAGCTCCCTTGTTGAGTGAGTGTTTGTTAACTAACAGTTAATTGGATGAATAATTACTCTCAAATAAGAGGTTGAATGTCTGGAGATTGCAGCTCCAACCCATTTCCTTAATTCATGCAATCTAATTAGTTTAATGAACTGACATAAATAAAGTATAATATGACCAGATGTATCTAGAATCCCTGAACTCACTGGTCAATGCTATATTAGAACAATATAAAGTGCCAAAAGTGTTTTTGTTTAGATTACAGCCTACTTAGCCTAAAGCCTGGAACAAAGAGGATTTAGCATACATTGTGTATAGCCTGCAATGTTATCATGACAGTTGTTTTCTTCATTTTATGTTTTAGGTTTAGCTAAGATAAGGAGTCATATTGACCCTCTTAAAGAAAAATATGTACATAAGACTAGAGAGCAGTTGGTTGCCGATTACTAGCATTCCTCACTCCGGGGGAGAGAGCTTTTGGAGAGGACAGGGGAGGGGGCTCTCTGTCTCTACTATCAGCAAATGTAAAAACAGTGGGGCAGGGAGGCACACACATACACACACACGCACACACACACACACACACACACACACACACACACTCTCACACACACACACACACACACACACACACACACACACACACTCACACACACACACACACACACACACACACACACACACACACACACACACACACACACACAGATGAGCAAAGTAAACAACCAGTGCCATTCCTTGTTTTCATAGGACTCTATTTTGGAGATCAGGCATTTGGATCTTTGGACAGCTTTTGTCCAATGCTTGCATACAATTTGTTGAACTCTGTCAAGTCTGGTCAGGACCTTTTGGACAGTTCTAAAAAATACTGAAAGGAGTTTAGAGAAACTTTTTCAAATATGCTATTTCGTTTAGCCTATTTGAAGTATAGTCCTCTTTTAAGTCTACTATTAAACTCAACTTAATTCACACCATTGCATGTCATAATGTCAAGATACAATTTTGGTCAAATGCCTATAGCACCATACCTTATTGATTGATTTTTACCAATAGTCACTTTTCACTATTACCATAATATTAGTAGATCATGACTCGCTGATTCTGGTGTTTAATTTAGATTATTTTATTTTATCATTTTAAAAGCACTTTTTTAAATCAAGCACACATAATGCGTAATAAAAACCTACACGAATGCAATCATCGAGGATATTACACAATAAACTGAGTTATTTCTATTGTGGTCCTCATGTTTTAATTTAGTTAATTAAAGTTAACTAATTTAGTTAATTTAAATGTAATTATCCAAATGTTGTTCTTGGGACGAATCCAACTGTGTGCGTGCATAATTGTGAGTTGGGTATAGGTCCCGATAATTATCGGTGGATAAGTTGATTGCGCATTTGTGTGTTCGCGTAATGGTAACTCCGCATGAGCCTGTCCATTTGTCCCGTTTGCGCCAGTTTGCTGTCTCCACAGGGCATCATTTGGCGCTGGCCTCGAGGTTTGCTTTTCCAAATGAAGACGCGGAGTCCATCACGGAGCCATTAGGACCTCATTAGAAACCACTGGTGAAGATTCTCACACCTATCCTAACGGGCTGCGCCTAGACGCGTGCGCTCAGCCCAATACTGGGATTGGGTGCTGTTAAAATGCAAATGTTAGGTAAAAAATAACCTAACCTAACCTAACCTGGATCTCTGTGAGTAAATCGTTTTCTGTAAATTATTACCATAACATATTCTCATTCATTTAATTTAGCAATAGGGGTCCGGTCTGCAGTGGGGGCCCACCAACCCAAATCTCATTTGAAACGTTTATCCCTCAACAGAGTTTGTCCATGCAATATCCGTATGATGATGTGACATCATTCCCTCTGCAATCCTTAAATATGGGGATGTGAAATGAAATGCGGTCATCTCTGGTTACGATATCTGCTATCTTCTCAAATGTAAAATCTAGGCACATGTTCTCTCTTAATTAGTAAACCCACTGAGCCCCCCTCCCGGTTTATCCCCCGTCGTCTTTCTCACAGATGGTGTCTAACTTTTCCCCTCTGTGTTTTTCCAATAACCTCACGGTACGAGATTTCTCACCCTCACGCTGCGCTCCGCTGTTTATACAACTGGGGAACACTTCACACCAAATTGCCCCGGCGGCCCCCAATCATTTCGCAGACAGGCTCGTCCCCCCGACTCTCCCCCCGGCCCACCCCCTCTGGTGCTTGAGCTCCTTATAAACCCCGGGCATTGTAGTCCACCGGACACTCTCGCTATACACGCCTCGGGCTCCACAACGGGAAGCAGCACATCACAAAAGCAAAAAGGAGAGAGACTATCTACGCGTTCACCGCAAAGGGAATAGATCTCCATTTGTGATTCTCCAGGCTATTCAACGGGATTATTAGAAACAGAAAATGAGTTCCGCATGCCTGATCGTCAAACAGTCGCCCTTCGTGGTGGCTCCGCCGAGATCGCGCCTGATAACCACGGACACTCGTCCGCAAACAAACGACAGGTAAGATTATGCGCTGGAAAACATAGGATGGTCATAGGATATAGCCATATCAATGTATGTATTAGCTATGAATGCATTTTATTTAAACGGAACAATGGTTTAACCCTTGAGATTAAAACAATAATCTGATTAGATCACGAATTGTTTTAAAATAAAGGTGTGATTCGAAGCTGTGCTTTATTGCTCCTTGGGCTCCAACTGCAAATAGCCAATAATAGCCTTTAAAACAATAAAATAAAATAAAGGAATGTCTGCTTCATTTGAATAGGATTTGAGTGTTGGCCATGTAGGCAATATCTGGAGGGTGTCCATGGTTATTTAACGTAACCTACATCTTCCCCATATAGAAATATAACATTCTGAGATCTGTTTGATTGACACTAACCACCATGCTCGTGCCTTCCCTGCAGTTCTGCTTCACTATGGAGACCGTGGCTCCTGACCAACAAGGATGCGCAGCAAGGATGCCACCGAGGCAGGCAGTCATGTGTAAGTTGTCTTTACTTTAACAGACATTTGCCCTTTCGGTTTTAGCACTTTTTAAAATAAGTATATCGTTTTTTATAGTGGGCCTATGTGTCTATTCTCAACACAGGGACACCTTTACCTCAGTTCAACCTGTTTATAACAAGCGACAAATAAATTAAGGGGTTGAAAACATATATAGATACACCTATATTTAGTAGGCTACAAAAAGTCCGATTTGGATGGAGAAAGGCAGAGGCAGGGAGTGTCTATTGGGAGACAGACATGCCATGTGGAGGGCATTAAGAGCAGTATGATGGAGCAGCAGGTGTGAGTGTCAAGCTGTTTCCCTGTCACATAGCCAACATAGGCTAAAGAGGTGAGGCAAACTGTTGCACTCTGACACATGGCCATATGGCCCTACTGGCCCAGCCTGTCAGCTTGTGAAGAAGCACAACACCTCTAAGCTGACACTCAGGGAGGAGAACAGCACACTCCAGGGCCTAAGCTCTTTCCTACTGTTTGCTGGAAAGACGCTAAACTGGACACCTCAGGGTTATGGGAGGAAGGCTGAGAGAAATTCCCACAGTCTTGGTCTACACAGTTTCACACACCTCTCATGATGTCACTGCTTGCACACCCAGCTCTCTAGGTGCCAGTGGCTGACGTGTGGTTTCCACTGTTTTTGCTTATACAGGAAGGAAATTGAGTGTTTGTGGATTGTTTTGTGGCAGTGTGGGCTAATGTCTGTTCTCTCTCTCTCTCTGTTTACAGCCTTACTCCAGACCTGCACCTCCAGCTCCAGGCTCCAAATCACAGACCTTCCAACACCCTGTCAGGTCAGTAACATGTTCCTGGTTCGCTACACACTCCTCCTGATATACACAACAAGACTCTAATATGGCTGTTTAGGACTGAATGCTAACTTGGGAGTCCCTTAGGGGGTTGCTCAAGGACAACTAATATTGTGTAATGTGTTATTAAGTAGAGTCTTGTGCGTCAGAAGCTATGTTTTGAGAACATAAGATAGGTGGGGAATGTAGACAATGATGGCCTTGGGGTGAGATACAAGTGACATGGGACTAAGTTCCGCAAATTAGTTATCTGTCCTTTCCACGCACATGTTTTAGAAGGTTTTTTTCAGTATGTAGCTAATTAATGTTGACGTTTTTCGTCAGAGTCTTTTGGGAGCTGTGGCTTTCTGTTAATTATTGCCATTGTATTTGATTCTTACTTGAACAATTCATTAAATAAGAGTATCGCATGAACGATAATAAATGATTCATTTGATTTATCCCAATGAATGTAACACTGGTGTCTGTCTCACGTTCTTTATTTTGAGTGGAAAAAAAGTGGACAAAAGTATCCGTTTTTTAACCTTCATTATCCTTTCTCCTACAGACTCTTCTGGCCCAAGTCCAAGTCCTTTGACTACCTGTACAGTGATGGAGAGGCCCTGCTGAACAACTTCCCTGTTCAGGCCACGATCAGCTTCTACGACGAGTCAGACAGCGAGGATGAGGAGGATGACTGGGAGGAAGAGGGCGACAGTGAGGAGGAGGAGTGTCTCAAACCTCAGACCAATTTTACCACCTACAACTGAACCCTGAGAGCTGACTGAGTCCTGGTCGCCGCTCCAGACTGAGTCCTGGTCGCCGCTCCTGACTGAGTCCTGGTCGCCGCTCCTGGCTGCTGCCTTCTGATCAGATCAGAAGAGCCCCTGCAATGACACATGGAATATCCAGGTGTTAGCAGGCAGTATGCCCTGCAGGAACAGAGAACATCCGTGAACAAACATTCATGGCACCAATACATCAAACAGCATGCAGAGCACAGAGATGTGATTGAGAAGTGAACAGTGTCCTGTTCGAGATTGGTCTTTTACCTCCAAAACAGACATGAAAGCGAAGTTTGTTTCAACTGGTATAATGTCATGCTTCTAACTTGGTGCATAGGCAATGTTAAGCCAAGAGTTGAATTCTTTCCTTTGGCAAAAATAGAAAGCTCTATATCAATATGCAACCTTGCTCAATTACCATCAGATCGTTCTCCCTAGTGGTGTTGTAATGCCCGCTGGGAATTGTGTAACTGCATACAGTACATAGAATCCCACATTGGGATGCTTATTGTGTTTACAAACAATCTCAGGGTCTGAAACGTTTATGTATATAAAATGATCTACTTATTTTAACTTATGATGTAAAATTGTATATAAATACATTATATATTTATATTTCCTATTTTTATACTTTCAGTATATTGTCAAAACACTGTCTAAACTCAATATGTCTAAAATAAACTATTTTAAGAAAACAGAGTTTGTTCAATCTTCTTTTCCCTCATGATAAGATGATCAAAGGGATGATCAAACATTATCAGTGGACGGCTTTGTTGTTGTGTAGAGATTCCACTCTGTTTTCACCCTCCTATCTCTCCCTCATCCTTTGATGTCTATCTGCTTGCTCTCACTGACTGGGGGAGAGGCCTGTTCTCTATCTCCCTGTTTCAGGCCATGGCAATTTGATGGAGCGCAGTGAAACTCCCCAGAGCAGGGGTCACAGACCAGAGATTGGGCTCTCAGGGGTCAGAGTTCACCGGATGCCCCTGCTGTTGTCAGTTTTACCACTTGAGGCCTGACCCCAAGTGCCTCCCACCCCCTCATGCTCACAATCACACACATGGGCACAGGCATGCTCACACACACATACACACACACACACACACACACACACACACACACACACACACACACACACAAATGTGGATACACACACAAGCAGCTATCTCTCTCTGGATTTAAAATGTTCTACACATTTTTAAAGGTCCAATTTGGGATTGGTACATCCTTGTTTACAAAGTTTTAAATAAATTAGTAATTCATGAGCCATTGATTAATCTTCTTTTTTTTTCATTGATTCTTGAAGAATATAACTTATAAATGCCGCATGAACTCTAGCCCCATCAGAACCCAAAATATAAGCTAGTTACTCCATTGTTGGCAAACACTGTATAGCAGGGTTAAAAAGAATGTATGATGACAATGCTATAAATAAAGTGTTGTAATACTAGTGTATGACAACAACGTCGCCTATCATAAATTAAGATCCCACTCCTTGTTGACCTAAATAAAAAAAACAACTGCGTGGAAACGGAACTTTTGAATGCTGGGATATGGAGGCTACTGGTGTAAGGTGTGGCTTAGAGAAGAATCCGTTGCTTTCATGAAGGTGTAAGCGGCATTAAATTCTCTGGACAAGAGTGACAAGATGGATTTACTGCATACTTTGATTCGGAAAATCATATCGACGTCTCCTCTTATATTCCCACGGTGATTTCATTATACTAAATTTGATGAAGCCGGGTACGTGTTTATCCATGAACTCCAACACCCGACAGCCCCTGTTTTCAAAGAGGCGTGAGCTCAGCGCTCGTCGAAATCCTGTGAGTACTTTCATTGGATAGGTTTGGGGATTCCACCTCTCCTATTGGTTTAGCCACAGTTCATTATTCTATGACTGACTCATGTGGGTACTCCCTTGTTGGAAACAAGGATGGAATGGAAAACCCTCTTCTGTAACAGTAGCGTGGAAGGTAGGGTTTATTTTTGTGTTTATACCTAAACAAGTTAGAGACGGGCACGTGTGTGGACTGTATTTAATTGCCATGCAAATAAAAGATTCTTCCATGGCCTAAGATAAATCATATAGGAGGCCGGCCTAATAGCACTGAGAATAATGAGATACACTGGCAGCAATGGTCTGCCTTTTCAGAAAAATGACTGTAACTCAACACGAGTCTATGAATATTTCATTTGCTGTTATGGCAGCAAGTGCCGTCTCCTACGAGGCTGTAAGACCTTGAAATCAGCCAACGTTTATGTTGTTTGCAAAAAAATAAAAAAATAAAAATAAAGATTGTTTTAGAACTACTGAATTAGTAGGCTACTATGAATAATCTTTATGTTAGAATTTTGCCAACAAGTGTAGTCTAAAATAGGGCTTGAAAAAAATATTTTCCTCTCTCTTTCTTACTGACCCTGTATGAGCTGGCAGCCTATTTGTAATTCGGGTTATGGTTAATAACGGATCGCATGCATTTGTCTTGTTCTGTCTGCAGGAGGCTGGAGAGTAACTTGATGAATAGGGGTCATTTACCGCTCGCGCTGCTCTGTGTCAGATAGCTGCCGACTGCCGCGAGCCCTATATATCTCCGTATTCCGTGACAGAAACATTTTCATATTCCCTTCAATAACACGCGTTTTTTGTTGTAATTACTCAATTTTGTCATGGTGGATGGGGAATGTTTATGGTGCCTCTCGAGCGACTCCTCTTTCCCCATCCCCGTTGTTGCCATAGGAACCACCACCCCCTGTCCCCCGTCCCTCGTCCCCACCACCCCCGACAGTACATTTATGGGTGGAATATATTTACCAAGGTACTAGCCTATGTCGGTACTGTCGCCATTTATAAAAGCATACATCAAATATTTGATAGCGTACGCCATGCATTATTGAACCCCTGGCTCTTTGAAATATAGGCTTTGTCAGACCTGTTTTATGAGCAGAGCTGCCTCCTTTTGCATGAATCCCAGTCCCAGATCATGGATCTGTGGTGGATGGAGGGCATTCCTAAAACTGTTGCTTTATCCAAATACAGGTGCAACTCAAAAAAATTGAATATCGTGCTAAGGTTCATTTATTTCAGTAATTCAACTTAAAGTGTTAAACTTAGATATTATATAGACTCATTACATGCAAAGCGAGATATTTAAAGCCTTTATTTGTTATAAATTTGATGATTATGGCTTACAGCTTATGAAAACCCCCTCAGACATTTTTAATATTACATGAAATCAATAAGAAAAGGATTTTAAATACAGAAATGTCAGCCCTCTGAAAAGTATAATCATGCATATGTACAATGCAACGGAGTCTATATAATATTTAAGTTTAACCCTTTAAGTTGAATTACTGAAATGAATGGACTTTTGCACGATATTCAATTTTGTTGAGTTACACCTGTATACTATCACACTGTAATTACACCAAATATCACACAAATGCACCATCACACCTTTATTTTGCAGATTGATAAACATTGCACATTGACTTTTGCTATCTATTTAACAGTATTTTCATGTGAAAAGGAATACTGGATGTTTGCACAGAAAACACATTTTATTCCTTTAAAGGCTACCATGTCTCATCTCATTGTGGGGTTTAATGTGATCTTTGCTTTTCTCCCAGGTCAGTGTGTCTCAGTTTGAGTAGCAGGGTGGTAGCATGGCTGGAGGTAAGGACCAGGACATGCAGGATACTGTAATTACTGTAGAACAGCCCTGTTTATACTTTTCTGTATGGCATGCTCCCATGGATCTACAGTATTGGTAACCCTCTTGGAAATGAGGCTCTGTGATTCTTCTTAAGAAGTTTTACTCCACACAAAATAGATAACAAGCGTTGTTGAAAATCAATGACACACTCGCTAGTCAACTAACACAGCTTGTTTTGTGAGCCTGCTAACAATATAAAGTAGTGTTATACATGCGTGTTAGACATGCGTTTGTGATTATACAGGAGGGAAATGGGGAAGAGCCTGATATACTGTGTGCGTCATAAAGCCTCCAGGATCTCCTTTAGTCGACCGATACAAACACACACAGACACACAGTCCCATGAAGGGAACTGTGCCACAACACTGACAGTTCTGGAACGGCAGCATCTGCCTGTCACTTCCTGTGACATCACCATCTCCTACGGCAATGACTGACCGCTCCTGTCCCATCTCTTTACAGCGTTCCTAGATGGGAAGGATGCTCATTCTCTCCTCAAACGCTTCCCTAGAGCCAACGGATTCCTGGAGGAGTTTCGGCAGGGGAACATCGAGCGTGAGTGTGTGGAAGAGAGCTGCAGTTTTGAGGAGGCCAACGAAGTGTTTGAAAACAAAGAGCGCACAGTAAATATATCGCCTACACAAATCAATTACTTATTGCATGTATTCTAAGGATACTATACTGTACATACTGTATATTATATTGTGTGTGTGTGTGGGTGTGGGGGTGGGGGTGTGTGTGTGTGTGTGTGTGGGTGTGTGTGTGTGTGTGTCATATTTAGTTTTGGTAGTGTGTGTGTGTGTGTGTGTGTGTGTGTGTGTGTGTGTGTGTGCGTGTGTGTGTGTGTGTGTGTGTGTGTGTGTGAGAGTGAGATATTGAGTTTTGATAATGTGTGTCTGTGTGTCATATTTAGTTTTGGTACTGTGTGTGTGTGTTTGTATCCGATATGGTCCAGAAGTGTCTTCACAGCCCTGTCCTCTCACCTCTCTCCCCCCAGATGGAGTTTTGGAAGACAAAAGAAGTGTACACGGTGAGGAGTAACTCTGAGGGTCGTTCGGAGCGCACAGACACCGTCTACATGGTGGTGCCACTCCTCGGTGTGGCCCTCCTCATCATCATCGCGCTCTTCCTCATCTGGCGGTGTCAGCTGCAGAAGGCCACGCGCCGGCGGCCCGCCTACACCCAGAACCGTTACCTGGCCAACAACCGCAACACCCGCAGCCTACCACGGATCCTCGTCCAACGGGACACGCCCTCTCATTCTGAGGTCTCCTCCCACCCGGAGCCCAGCTCACGGCCCATGGTCGTGGTGAGTGGTGTGGAGCGAGGGGCCGGAGGAGGGTCACTGGTTTGTGCCGCACCGGCCGATCCCACCCACCCGCTCCAGCAGAACACTCACGCGCTGTACGTCCAGGATTCCTCCATGTCAGTGGCCTCGCGCCTGTCCGGTGCCACACCGCCCCCTTCCTACGAGGAGGTGACGGGACACCTGGAGAGCAGCAGCGACGAGATCACGGCGCCCTACAGTGACCCTCCGCCCAAATACGAGGAGATCGTCAAGGAGAAGTGAGCGGAGAGGCTGGGGCTCTGGCAGGTCCGTCTCTCCCCCTGTCTCTGCTCTCTGAGAGCTCAGCTAGCCACCTGTCCCCACGAACGCACTGTGGTTTCGGAGCGCCCGCTGTACCGCTGACTGCAACGGAGGTTGGCACTCAGGCGGACGGATCTGTGCAACACGTTGGACCTTGTTCTAGAGTTATCTTGCCAACGTCTGGCAAAAGTGTGTTTGCGTTTATGCATCAGTGTTTTCACTGTACTCTGAATGTGGTGGTCATACTGTAGTAGTGTGCCTGCAGTGAAGTGTTAATACTGTCTATTGCTCAATTGCTGTGCAGTTGGACCACCTTCGACACCAGCTGTGTAAGTAAGTCACTTTGCCGAAAAACAATCTTTGCGTTTACACTGCCTGCTACACTTCCTCACTAAAAGCAACACTCCCCTCCTGCTCGAAAACATGCCTCGAAAACGTGCCAGCCACGGCCTTATCACGATGGGTGAGCTGAGAAAAGGAATAAAAGAATGTTGCCACGTTCCCCTCCACCATGGGAGGGAAAGGTGTGTACTGCTCTGTGTCGTCAGAGAAGGCTGCTGGAGGTAGAAATCAGAGGACGGGCTTATTGGTATGCATGGAATGGAATCAGTCACATACCATTCCTCATTCCATGCCATGCCTTACAATGAGCCTGTCCTCCGATTTCTACCCCTACCAGCCGCCACTGGTATAGATATGTTTACCGAAGGAGATGCCGGAGTTCATAGTGTTGCTCCCTCCAGACTTGTGCCATGATAGAAGTGGTAGTGGATAGTAGAGGAGAGTGTATTTGCCAAATGTGCACTGATGATTACCTGGACTACCTTATCATGACGATGAAACTAACACAGCGAACCAACTGAGATCTATCTCTTTATCCTTTTCAAATGAATCTAATGTGCTGTCGGCCTTCTCCTGTTGCAACCTCTGATTGAGTTAAGAAATGTATAGTGACATCAAGTGCAAGATGAGAAGTACAGGTTCTGTCCGAAAATTAGATCAGGAAGAGATGGAGCCATTTTCATTTTTGGCAAATGAGGACATGCAATTATGAGGTAATTACCCTCACACTAGATGTGTGTAGTCGTCGGGGTTGCTGTTATTGACTAGATGTAATTTCTTCAAGATTTCCCCACTAGATATAATCTCTCTCTCTCTCTCTCTCTCTCTCTCTCTCTCTCTCTCTCTCTCTCTCTCTCTCTCTCTCTCTGTCTCCCTCCCTCTCTCTCTCTCTCTCTCTCTCACACACACACACACACATACACTATATGGACAAAAGTATCTAGACACAATTATCGTCTGGGGCTGTATTCATGGTTTGGGCTAGGCCCCTTAGTTCCAGTGAAGGGAAATCTTAATGCTACAGCATACCATTGCGATTTTAGAGAATTGTATGCTTCCAACTTTGTGGCAACAGTTTGGGGAAGGCCCTTTCCAGTTTCAGCATGACAATGCCCGCATACACAAAGTGAGGTCCATAATGAGTGCCGAGTTTGGTCTGGAAGAACTTGACTGGCCTGCAGCTCTGACCTCAACCCCATCGAACACCTTTGGGATGAATTGGAACGCCGACTGCGAGCCAGCCCTCCTCGCCCAACATCAGGGCCCGACCTCATTAATGCTCTTGTGGCTGAATGGGAGCAAATCCCCACGACCAAATTCTAAAATCTAGTAGAAAGTCTTCCCAGAAGAGTGGAAGCTGTTATAGCAGCAAAGGTGGGACCAACTCCATATTAATGCCCATGGTTTTGGAATGAGAAGTTCAACAAGCACATGTGAGTGATGTTTGGGTGTCCCAATACTTTTGTCCATATAGTATACTTACACATACACAAAGCACAACCAATAGCTCACACTACATTCCAATCAACACTCAGACTACAGTATCTTTCTTAAAGCTGCAGAATGAATTGTACAGTACAGTGCTGGCTTCAGTAACGCTGTCCTTTTACTGTTTACAATGGTTACTTTCATTTTTCTTAAAAAAGAAAATCACGATAGAGTTAGTACAATTCCATGGCTTTAACCTGACCATGTGTGATATGGTGCCATTGCTCTGCTTGCCACTAGTGTTTCTTGTTGACTCCTTTTGCCTTTTTACTGCTTTTTCAACATTTTGCAGATATTCAGACAATATAAGTTCTGCTAGCCAACGATCCACCATTAAATGCAACAGAGGTAGCATTATCTGCTCAGGTTTACCTAAACATACTGCTGAAAACAACTGCAGTCTAACGTTACACTACTACACTGCCAATGACTGCAAAATTAGAGATAATATGGACCTGAATATCCATCTTGTTACAGAGGAGAGGAATGGCCAAGGGCAGAGAGACCTCTGAGATTCCCTCTGGCTGGGGCTATTGTTTGGCTAGCACTTATCGATCCTGGTGAAAGGGTAGCTGGGTAGCTAGCTGCTGAAGCCCACCTTAGAGCCAAGCTAGCCGTGGTTGCTGCTGCTGATGTGAGCGCTGTCTGTTTCTGGTGATGCTAACACCGTCTGCCTCCTGACTGACTCGTCCTAAGTACCTTTGAGGAGCATGTCCTCCTGTCTCCTGGGTCTCTTCTCACCACCGCCCCCCACCCTCTCCCCTGTGCTGGGCTCGGATTGATCCTGTCCCAGCCCACTCTGACAGGCTGTCTCTGTGATGACAGAGTACTGGCCGTTAGGGGAGTGTGGCAAGGCCCCAGAGCAGAGCCACATTCCACCCTCCTGTCCTCTCCTCTCCTCAGCCCCGACACTGAATGGACTCTGGATGCTATGTGTCAACAGAAAAAGGCTTCATGTGTCATTGGGGCTGTTTTGTGCAAGTTGACACTTGTGAGTATAGCCCATTAGTTGTGATGCTCTTGTGTGTTGGGAAAGAAAAATGATTTTGGTAATGTACAGTATGTGAGTTAGATTGTGTAGGTGTGAATGTGTGTGAAGATGCAAGCTTGTTTGTTTTTATTCCAACACTTACGAAATGATTTGTTTTCATGGTTTATCACATATTGGTTGAAGTGAACTGTGCCAAAGCAGCCATTATCTAATTCTCTGTAGTCTTCCTATCAACTGCAGAAATCATATTCACCATTTCCAATTCCCCCAAGCTAAATCACATTGTGTTTTGTTTTTTTGTGTTTCTTTTAAATAATTGTATCTGTTTCATTCAACTTTATTCGTTATTCATTTGATATGCTTTTATGGACTATTGAAATACTTTTCATTATGGATGTATTGACTGGACTGGAGTTGCGGACTCTCATTTGTTTGATGTTGGTCATTCTTATTAAGCAGTATTGATTCAAAGGCTCTTTATACAGACATTTACTCTGATGTAGTTACATAAGATCCATATTCATGTGATATATGATATTACTGTATATGTGTCACCTGTATTTGTGCTAAAACATTCCCCAAACAACACTAGATAACATTCACCTCACTAAAGAATTACTCGCAAACATAATGGGTAAGTTCTTTTCTATATCTATATATTCATTGTATGTATATATACATATATATAAATATATGGCACACTCCAGTTGATGTTTTATAATGGTTTTAATTGATGCATGAATGTCTGTAATTTGTCACGATCAGTAGTGAAGAAGTGACCACTTTTGTGAATCTGTTTAAGTGCAGGTAAACCAAACGCGACATGCCATATGTGTGTGTGTTTAATGAATTCAGATTTGAAGACATAGAAATATGAGATGTGGAAATGGCTGTGCACTATGAGACTATGTTATTGGTTGTGTTGCTAGAGAGAAATCATCCCAAAGAGAAAACAAACACAGCTTGCAGCTCCTCATGTTTCTTCTGTTTCCTTGAATCAGTGACTAACAAAAGAAGTCCATGTTGTGTCTCTCTGGGGGCTTTACACTATCAACCTGAACCTATACTGTGCTGGCACTGATATTTTCCTTTCACATTGTCCTTTCCAGCACTGTTTCAACAACTATGGTGAATGTGTGACTAGGCCAGCCCAGAACAGCTCAGCTCAGTTTGGCTCTGTAGTGAGTGTTCTCTTCACTGGTGGTCTATCCTGTCTGTCCTCATTTCTACTCAGATTAACATGTTTGGCTGCAGCAAAAATAGCTTCCAGTAAGAGTGGCTTTTAGGAGAATGTGGTATGTTGTTTAATTACAAACCATATACATGAAGTATCAACCATATACATGAAGTATAAATATTAAGTAAACAAAAACTTAGCAACAACAAAAAACAAATCTCATAAACATGTGATGTCACATAAGCATAAACCATAGCCTGGCTGGCCCCTTCCGCTTTTCCTTCTTTGGTTTATTAGAGGAATTATTGAAATGTCCAAAAATGTACAGATACTCTCTCTTTCTCTCTCATACCTCCTTGTTTTGTGTTTGTTTTTCACCAAAGCAGCATTACCATACAATCTGACTCTGGATCCCAATGTTCAATATAAACCACGTAGGTCTAACAGGTACTACGTCTATGTCATACAATGCAGTATTTGGTATATTAGGACTCTGTATCCAGTATTATTTTAATCTTTAAGGGGTCACTGAATCTCATTGAGTTGCCTGGCATCTGCATTTAACTGACACCCACCTGGATTAAGTGGTGGGTCCAACTAATCCACACAGCAGGAAAAGTTACAACATTTGTAACAATGACAAATCAAACTGCCTAATCATTTGTTAGCTAAATACATAGCTAGTACAGTCTCTCTGAGTCTGTAGTGTTGGAAATGTTCCAAAATGTACTTTGGTTTGTGTGTGTTTTACCAATGCTGCATTACCATACAGTCTGTCTCTTGGTCTATATAGTATGCTTCCTCCTAGTTCTTTTAAGATGTGAATATTGAGGCCAGTGTGAGAGGAGAGGGTGACATGTGAGGGTGTTGATCATCTTATGAGACCCAATGGAGATGATGCTCCTCCTTATGGACTAGGAGTTAGTTAAATGGATGCTGTTAACCCAATTTTCAATACAAACCCTGTAGTCTACAGTTAGTATTAAACTATGTCATACGCCAAAAAGAAATGTGTTCAGTATTTGCTATACTATTTGGTATACTAAGACTCAAGTATTATTTCAAGCATTGTTTCAAATCAGCTGAAACGGTGAACATATTTGTTTATATCATTGAATTGTCAGATCAGAGAGGGAAGTATCATCAGATGGAGTGGGAATAATTCCCTCTTCACCTTTCATTATTATCCTCTTTATGGATGACATCCTAAATCCACAAATCACAATATACTGTACTAAGTGCCAAATTTCTCTCTTTCTCTTGTTTGTAAAGCACTGATGATTACTTTGATTAATATATTAAATTGCGTTTATCCATATGTTTGTCTGTTTGTTTATGTTTTGGGGATGTTATTAACTGTTTTGTTTAGTCAGTAAGTTACAATTATTACATTTTGTGAAGGTATATAGTGTATTAACTGCACAGACATAAAGAGATACAAAGAATCAACTAACGACAACAATAATATATCAACATAATGTAATACTCAGGGGGGTGTAGGCAGAACATTGATGCATGTTGTTGCTGCATTGTGTTTATTTAGGTGAATACTAGATTCCATGTGTTTATGCCTTCATTGTAAACAGTCTATTCAGCCAGTGCAGTGCACCACATGAAACAAGTGTCAATCCATCCAGCTTGGATGTGTGTTTCCGTGAGAACTCTTCTCTTGCTACTGGTTGATTTTGTGGGGGGTTTTGCGCTTGACCGGTGACATGTTAAACCCCCAGTCACGTGACTGAGCAGTAAGCAGAGCGCACTGAATCATTGGTCCGCTGTGAGCATTGCGAAGGTTAGTCATTGGTCCGCTGTGAGCATTGCGAAGGTTAGTCATTGGTCCGCTGTGAGCATTGAGAAGGTTAGTCATTGGTCCGCTGTGAGCATTTTCGAAGGTTAGTCATTGGTCCGCTGTGAGCATTGAGAAGGTTAGTCATTGGTCCGCTGTGAGCATTGAGAAGGTTAGTCATTGGTCCGCTGTGAGCATTGAGAAGGTTAGTCATTGGTCCGCTGTGAGCATTGAGAAGGTTAGTGTGGCTAGTAAGCTACTAGGGCTAGCAACCGATAGTGTCAACTATGTAACGTTGGAATACGCTTTATGAACAGTTTTTCCATATATAAAGTTGATTATATAATGTGTTAGCTAACCTAATTTGTGCAGCAGTAGTTCGCAACTTCGCATGCTAACTCTGACAAGGTTACAAGCCCGTTATCGCTAACATTAATAGCTAACAGTTAGCTTGTTAGCTAAGCCCAGTTTGACCTGTGCTAAGGGGGTCTAGCTACAGTAGTCTACTCATCAGCCTTCAGGTTTGTAAACTTAGTTTTTTGTACGAACACGAATGTAAATGTAAGATTGTCTAGGAGGTGTGATCACGAAGAACAGCGTTAGTCTCGAGTGGATGAGTTGTTGGTTCTTGGATGTGTGTGTGTGCAACAAGTTGCTATCCTGTTGACAGCTGATCCACAGAACATAAATAGTTATATGCGTGCCGACAAACAATTCCTAAAAGCAAATGTTTTATACCTATAAAGAGGTTTAACTACATGCTCTGGGACATCAGACATACTGATGATAGTTTGTGAGATAACTAAGGAGGCTATATATAAACTAGCTGTCTTGACAACAAAACCCTTTGGACACTTATTTATGACTTTCAAAAACTTTTTAACCAATCTTCACAAGTGGTCACTTCCATCTCGTTGAGCTGCCTGACATCTGCATTTAGTTGACACCCTCTGGATTAAGTGGTATATTCAGCTGTTCCTCACAGTAGGAACAACTACTCTGGCTGGGTGTTAGTGAGTTGCTGAAGAAGAGAATAGAGATTCGTAGCTTGGTTACTGGCTAGTTATTGTTATGTGTTATTCACCGTTGACACCTCATGTTCCACTACAGGTACAAGGCCGGGACAATGGCCTCCCCAGCCTTCATGGGTGATGGGTCTCAGCTAAGCCGTGACTCAGTCTTCACAGAGTCCATCAACCAGAAGATGCGTGTCCCGGAGCGGCTGAGAGTGGGACCAAGACAGCAGGGGGGGGCGGAGGACAGCCAGAGGCCAGTAGGCCCTCCGCCCGCCTACAGCATGCACATCCCGGACAGGCTGTCTTACACAGGTGGGTGCACTATGCCTGGTCCTCTCAGATCTGTTAGTGGTGTTGTCCAACTTGTATTGGGTTAATAGCATAAACAGATCTGGGGTGACCAGGCTAGGTGCAGGATTGAAGGTAGCCGGACTGAATGTCAGTGATATGATAAGAGACAGAAACCGATGTTGGCCAGAACACTTCTTTTCCTCAGTACTCAAGTCACCATTTTATCCTCAGTCAGGGAGCTATTATGGGATGTCAGATCCAGTAGCCTAATTCCAGACTGGCTGTGGCCCCATAGACTGTGCTGCCAAGCTATATATATCTGTATATTATATCTGTCTTCCTCTTAGCCTTGTTACAAGACTTTTGTTACAGCAAGCGATACCTTCCTTTATGTCAGTTATTTGCATGTTTTAGGTACAATGATGACTATTGGATTGATCAGTATTGTCAACAATGTCAACAGATGCTCCAGATATGAACCCCAGACCCCAGTTCACCCCCACCAAGCACAGCTCCTCCATCCCCTGGGACTCCCAGCGTGGAGCCTGGGACAGAGACACTAGGGAACCGGTTCAGGTAATATGGGATCTGAGACCAGAGCTTTTGTTTTGGCCCATATAAACAGATGATTCTGAGTTGATTTTGGTTAAGGGTCAGACACACACTGTAGACATGAATCAGCAGCACAACGTTACAGTCTTGCTGGTTCCATCACTCCCTCTACATGCTTTGAAGACATATGAACTGTTAGACTTCCCTGTTAATGAAACTTATATGAGCCTAAAATGAGTGAGTTATATGAGCCTAAAATGAGTGAGTTGTGGCTATCTTCTGTAAATGTGATTAAAACAGTATAACCAATTATCTATTATTTTTCTCTCTCTCTCTCTCTCTCTCTCTCTCTCTCTCTCTCTCTCTCTCTCTCTCTCTCTCTCTCTCTCTCTCTCTCTCTCTCTCTCTCTCTCTCGTGACAGAGTCCCCTGCGGAGGTCCTACAGTGACACGTTTGGTAGGAGCCCTCCTAGTACCCCCGGCCACGCTAGACAGCCACCGTACACTCCGTCCTCGTGAGTAGAACACGCATTTCCCAAAGCACGACTCGCTACCAAACCCTAAGGCTGCATCTCAATAGATAAGTTGAGATTCCTTTCCATGTCCCCTTCCTTTGATCAGCTGCCTTAAATTATTGAGATGCACCCTATGATCTCCACAATCTCCTTGGGTGATTCGCAGGGACCATAGTGATCTACAGAAGCCCTGGTTTTGGTTAGACTTGGTACTTATGGGGGTGATTTCACAGACAATGCATAAGCCTAGTCCTGCACTTAATCACACTTTCAATGTAAAATCTCCATTGAAGATGCTTTTTTGTCTAGGAGCCTTGTCTGTGAAACCGCCCCTTGAGTGCTCATCACTTATGTGGTGGCTTGAGTCAGAGAATGGACCAGTGAACAATGTTTTGTCATTGACTTAAACGTGTAAAAGAAGGCTTGACCTATAGGATCCCTTGCCCATTATCCTTTTTTCCTTTCAGTTTCATAATGCAATGCTTTCTGCTTTCCAAGCCAGCCTCCCCTTTAACCCTGGAGCTTTTCAGAAAGTCATAATGGGAATATTGAGTTGTCAGCTTGGGACATTCTGTACCGTTCAACGGCCTACACATGCAGCCTTCACCTCCTCTTGCTACTAACCTGTGTGACCAGCAGAGGGAGACAAACATTGGGTTGGTTCTTCTCATCTAGATTCTCCTCATATGTAGGTCAGTGTTATATTTGAGAACATCCAAGCAGAGAGTCAGTGACTGAGGCATGTGAGTTATTTGGATCGATGGCATCACCGCTACACCACACGTCCCATCATCATAACCATTCTGTCCCTCTCTTGTCTGTATGTCTGTCCTCTGTCTTGTGGTGACCCTCTCCACTCCACCCCTCCATGCCTGTTGTCCAGTAGTCGCAGTGCAGGACACCCGCCCCAGTATGTTGCTGCTGCTGACCCCCAGCCCGTATCCATGGAACCCTCTGCCATCCCCCCCAGCTTCCTGTCCCCACAGACCGTGCTCCAGGCCGCCAAACAGTTGGGCCAGCAGGCATCACAGCGCCTCCTGCAGGCTGTAACTCAGAAATACAGGTCCAGGTGACAGTCCTATGCACATCCCCACCTAACCTCCCTGTCTGTCTGTTACGGCTTGACCCGGGTGTCCTCAGTGACATGACCTGGATGTCCTTAAGTGGCTGGAGGTAGAAGTTGTCTTTAATCACAGATCTAGGATCAGATTGGCCTATCCTTAATCCTGCACCCCGTACCTTGTGGGCACCTGGCCACTTATTCAGTGGTGGCTTACCTCCCTCCGTTCCTAACACGCTTGGGCTTGCGTTTTTGTGTGACGCCTCATTATGTTCTTTGCAAGGCTTATTCGCTTCATTATTTGCTTGATCGTTTTTTCTCCACAAATGGCTTCTGCTTCTAACCAGCCGCGTTCGTCTGTGCTCAGATGTAGCATAATGCTTGCTGGAATAACCTGTGGGTGGATTCTTGCTCCGAACACCGCTTGCCATCATTGCTTGCCACTCATCTGTGCTGTGCTCTAGCTACACAGGGGCTCCTTTTGGTTTCTCTTATTGTGTCCCTATTGGTGACCTGGCATGTTTCGAAGGCCTGTATATAGAATGTGGTCTCTCTCCCTGGTCTAAAGGTTCAGCCATCCTGAACACCCCCCAGCTGCCGTGGCCGAGCCCCCCGCCCCTATGCACGCTGTTGCAGAACCAAGCAGGAAAAGGTGACTGGATACTAGTCAATCAAGGAAACGGAATCTTCTTTGGAGCAACTGACCCAGTCAAACGTTGAAAGACACTGACCCCACGGAGATGTTGTTACCACTACTTTTGACGCCATGTTGCGTGTGCTGTGTTTGGATGGAGGTTTGATGGAGGATTTATAAAGTGTTTCTTTTAGCCTGTATGATCTCCAGTACATTGGCCTTTCTATAGGTCCTTTCACTTGCAATGTTTAATTTAGAATCCAGATAAATGATCCTTAGGTGTGTTTGTTGTTCAAGGCAGTCCTATTCTTCTCTAACCTCCCCTTTCTGTCTGTGTGTGTGTGTGTGTGTGTGTGTGTGTGTGTGTGTGTGTGTGTGTGTGTCTGGTTGTCAGTGCCATGCAGGATTCCTGGCTGAACCCTGAGGAGGATGGCGGGGCGGCCGTGGAGTTCATTGTGCTCAGGAGACAGGTCAGCAGACAGTCCTGTATCATCCTCCCTCCCTCATTCTCCTTTTATACTCATTACAGCCTTGTTCATCATTTACCGTCCGTGCTCCTATGGACCAACATACAGTCAGCTGTGTTTGGTCTAGGGGTGGGCATCAATTATCAACAATCGATAATTGATTGATAAGGATCTTGGTCGATCACAAAATATTTTGCTCGATAATCATTAATAAATTGAGTGGAAATTAGTTTGTCCACGTTATGTGTGAGAAATGAACTTTGCATTTGCCTTCGCATTGAATATCGCAACGCAGTACGGCATGATGCAACAAGTTCCCGTACGTTAGCCAGCAGAGCAAGCTCGGACATGGCGAAGCGAGCGAAACGAAGCTTGGTGTGGGAGCATTTTGATCTAAAAGGCGACGCCGCTCATTGCAAACACTGCGCAGTGACATATAAATACAACACAACGACGACCCTGATGAAATACCACCTGCAAACAGTACATCCGACCCTGATTGCTCCTTCGCTACCTTCTCAGCCCTCCATCACGTCTCATCTAATACGCTTATCAATTAATCGATAATTGATCGTTAATTCTTGTGATTATCGAAAAAGATTTTTTTATCGTTTGCCCAGCCCTAGTTTGGTCCCACTCAAAAGGAGAGCAACCTATGTTACTGTCGTAAAGTAGTGAGTGTCTAGTGGGAACTAGAATCTACTTCTTTTCACCTTTATTTTGCTCATCTTCTGTTCATGCTGAAGAACAGTAAAGGAGAGTGAAGAGACTCATGTTGAAGTGTTGTTCTCCTGTCTAGGTGGTGAAAATGAGCCGTCGTCTGGCCGGGCTGGAGAGACAGAACGCTGAGCGCAGACAGACAGAGCTGGTCCTCTTCTCCCTCCTCCTCTCTGCCTGCCTACTGAACGGCTGGCTCTGGATACGCAGATAACACACACACACACGTGCGCTAACCCCCGTCCTCTCCCTGACAGCACACACACACACACACACACACACACACACACACGCTAACCCCCATCCTCTCCCTGCCAGCACACGCACACACACACGCACGTACACACACACACACACACACACACACACACACACACTACCCCCCGTCCTCCCCCTGGCAACACACACACACACACACACACACACAGCCCAACCAGCCCACCCCCAAATAGCCCATTCGCCTGCACTTGCTACCAGTTCCTATAAACACATCTGTTTTAAACCATGTGAGAACTGTTACATTTGCCTCAACCTGTTAGACAATGCACTTGTTTAGGTGAAGAAACTGGATAGGACAGGATTGAACAGAACGTCACATGGTAGGAAAGGAGGAAGGTGTGTTATGGAGATAGATTAATGCCAATATTATTATTATTATACTCACAAATGTGTACCCTGATCCATAAACAAAAAACACTAAGGTCAAGTGTAATGTACTATCCACACACACACACACCTTTTGATATGTTGTTTTAAACCATCCTTTTAATATATGCAAAAATGATTTGTAAATATGGCTTTGTGAATAAATGTTCTTACACATGCAAATATATATGCGCAAACATTGAATAATTTTCCAGACAGATTTATCCATTTCCACATTTATGTTTGACAGAGACTTTCGGCTATATTTCCTTGATAGTATAACATATCCAATATTGATAATCTGACTCCAATGTAATTATCAGTATGTACAAAGAATTGTTGAGTCTGCTTATTTAGTGCAAGAAAGGTCAAATATAATGAATCAAATGAGGCTTTAATAATACTGTATAGTTTTACTTTATTTTTTATTTTTTTTACTTTACTTCACCTCAAGACATTCCACAGAGCTCACAGCCATTTCCCTTCTGGAAAGAAGATTGGGGTACAATTGAAATTGTCCTCTTCCAATTTCATTGCACCACTTTAGCATTAGAACTGTCATATCTGCATTTGCGGATCAAATTAAGTGATTCCCAAATGACATCTTCATTTAACTATAACGTCTTGGCGGAAGCTGTAGGCTAGAAAGGCTTCTGCAAAGCATGGTTTCTCTTTGACTTGGTATATTCCAGATGTGAATTAAGCTAACCTGTTTATTTAATTAAGAAAATGTTTTATTCAGTACAATATAATATTATTCAGTACAATATAATTAGTCCACAGTGAACCTTTCATAGGTAACAGCTTAACAGGCCAATTAAACACTGGAAAATGTCTTGACCTACATTTAACATGTGAGGAAATAAAAGTAGGGAATTCCACCTGAGAATTTCTAGAACTAACTGCACCTTCTCAGACTGGTGCATCGCAGTGAGGTAACCATGACAACTGACACAGTGACAGGGTTGAGCAAAGATTTTATAGTTGAATGGAGATAGCCAACTAAGATTTGTTTGTAAGTAATTTCTCCATGAACATGCAGAATGTTTGTGCCAAAATTCTTTAAACAAAAGGAAACACACCCACAGATGTAATCTAGTCTGCAAATGATTTGACAGTTCTAACGCTGAATGTAATATTTTTGGAAAGATGTTTGTCACTGCTTTCATTTTTATATTTGTTTGCAAATGTAAGAGCATTTATTCACAGTATATATTTATTTACAATAATATTGTCATTAATCTATCTCTATAGTGTGTATATGCA
This sequence comes from Nansenia antarctica, assembly GCF_963989245.1. Lineage (NCBI taxonomy): Eukaryota > Metazoa > Chordata > Actinopteri > Argentiniformes > Microstomatidae > Nansenia > Nansenia antarctica. Next base: position 17,853,248 of record NC_137689.1, read on the forward strand.
TTGATCTTCATTCACATAGAAAATGGTTCTGGGGGTGTGACGAAGGTGATGAGGGTCAGAAGCTTGCAGGGGTCACATGTATTGACTATTGATTGTCACGGGGGAGGCAGCCCAGTGAATCATTGATCCCTGTAATACCGTATTTGCACTAAGGATTGTCTGTCTCTGACCTGAACAGCTGGCCTTACCTTGACTGGGGGTGATCGATAGGAAACAATGATGTTGCTGAGTTGCTGCTTGCTGCATTCTTATGAGTGAATACGATTGGTTAACCACATGATACTGTATGATGTCATTGGTCAAAACAATACAGTATGTGTGTGTTTACTTTTTAATTGATTACAATCTGAAGTCATCTTAATGAAGGACTTGGAAATGATCAATAATAAAGGATGAGATGATGGATGTTCATGGAGTATGATGTGTTTTTATTGAAAAGACAGGTACAGACAGATACAAAAGCAGCAGACAAGACAGGTGTCTGGGAGAAAGTCAGCCAAGGATCAGCCATTTCACATCATATTTATCATATTAAAACATAACTAGTTTTGGGTTTCAAATGTGAGCTGTTTACATCCGTTTCTTGCAGGATATGAAGTCACATGCAGATCTGAGACCTTGACCAAATAACAGGCCACTTCTTCTCCCTGGGTTATCTTGCCCTGTGTCAGGCTCTGTGGATCACAAACTCTCTTGGTCCCAGGAGATAACATTAAGGAGTAAAACTCTTCTCTAATTAATGCTGGACACCTGCGTGTGACTTCACAGACAGAGACTGTGCTGTTATCAACGGTTCACTACATGAACTCCGAATTGGAATAACAGTTGATTAGTAAATTGATTATCCAAACCAATTTAGAATTACAATCCGCCCCCTAATTCAATCAATATACACTCAACACACACAAACACCTCTTGTCCTCGTAATCCACTTCTCTTTATTACTCTATTACCTCACGTGACCTTAGGTTACTGGATACACAAGCTCCCTCAACTTTAACCCTTAATCCCTTGAACCAACCCAGCCAATCACTATTGGTATCCTCATTATCTACCCCCACAGCCAACCCTGGTAAGTCCGAAGGCCGACAGGTCCAATCTCTTGGGTATCCTTGATCACCCCGATCCTCCCAGCCAGTCACATTACTCCTGTAGAAAGACAGGTCCAACCTCTGTTGCACTGGCACGTGATCAATCTTTCGATTCTTTCTTTTTGCTACCCAGGATCAGATCTATCTGGGTGGATCAGAGAAAGAATAGGGATCATTCTGGTCCAGATTAAATGTTTTGAACGACTGGGCCCTGAGTACAAGATAATGCTTTTATTGACAAAACAGGTGCAGACACAGCATACAGGTACCTGGGAGAAAGTTCTGGATCAGACATTTCTCAAAATATAATTCTCCTTTGCATTCACGGTTATACCTGGTTCTATGTCAGATTTGGTGTTGCACTGCTTGGTATTTTCTTATGGGAGGAATCAAAATCAGCCTATCATATTAGAAGAACAGGTTTTGTGTTTCAAATCAACAGTGAGCTGGACACCTGCATATGACTTTACACTCACAAAGAGACTGTTCTGTTATCATCTGTCCCTACCATTCACACTCATCTGCCCCCCTCCCCTCTCTGGAAGAGCTGTACAACACACGCTGTCTCAGGAAGGCCTCCAAGATCTCCAGGGACCCAACCCACCCTGGGTACGAACACTTTACCCGGCTGCCCTCGAAAAGGCGGTTCAGGACCATGGCCGCAAGGACAAACAGACTGAAGAACAGCTTCTACCCCAGGGCCGTCCAGGCCCTGAACACAGCAAAGACCTAGGTTCTGGGCCCTGGACAGTCTGGACGGATTGATGGCAGCTGCTGGACTGAAAAAATCAGGTGTAGTGCTGAGGCACAAATATGTACATTTCAAGCCTGCAAACTGCGACACTTTAAATAAATGTGCAATAACACTATGTGCAATATGACAACCCTAGTCGTCTATCTGTACAGTATAGTATAGTGGATAGTGTACATAGCCTTTATTTATGTAAACCAGCTCCTTCCCTTCTTGTGTTTTTTAAAGTGTTTTTTTTAAGTTTTTTCTTTCTTTCCTAACACCAGGGGAGCCACCCCTCCTAAATTTCGTTGTTTGGTACCTGTACTGTAGCAATGACAATAAAGACCATTCATTCATTCATTCATTCGTTCATTCATTCATTCATTCATTCACACTCATCTGTCCCTACCATTCACACTCACCTGTCCCTACCATTCACACACATCTGTCTCTACCATTCACACACTCACCTGTCCCTACCATCCACACTCACCTGTCCCTATCATTCACACTCATCTGTCCCTATCATTCACACTCATCTGTCCCTACCATTCACACTAACCTGTCCCTATCATTCACACTCACCTATTCCTACCATTCACACTAACCTGTCCCTACCATTCACACTCATCTGTCCCTACCATTCACACTGACCTATTCCTACCATCCACACTCACCTATTCCTACTATTCACACACTCACCTGTCCCTACCATTCACACTCACCTATTCCTACCATTCACACACTCATCTGTCCCTACCATCCACACTCATCTGTCTCTACCATTCACACTGACCTATTCCTACCATCCACACTCACCTATTCCTACCATTCACACTCACCTATTTCTACCATTCACACTCACCTATTCCTACCATTCACACTCTCACCTGTCCCGACATTCACACACTCATCTGTCCCGACATTCACACTCTCATCTGTCCCGACATTCACACTCTCATCTGTCCCTACATTCACACTCTCACCTGACCCTCCTCTCACCTTGTATCCATCTCCACTCAGCCCTCCTCCTCAGTACTTATCCTTCCCTCAGTCTTCTCCCTGCTCCAGCAGTCTGCGCAGGTTGGACATGCTGCATAGTTTCGCTCTGCTCCCGTAGGCCCTGCCCCTCCTCTCTCAGCCGTGCCGTCACCAGGGCCAGCTGAGCGGTCCTCTGCAGCCGCATAGCCCCCCAGAGCAGGTTCTCCATCAAAGGTTAAGAGAGGGAATGAGTGTAGTGTTCAGGAGAGTGTAAAAGGTGGGAAGGATAGTAGGACAGTAAAGGAAGTGGAAAGGAGGAGGAAAGTATAATATAGAATGAATAATTTGTCATAGCACACAATATAATCTCACTCAACATAAGTAATGCACTAATCACCCAACATTCCTCCCTGACAGCAGACACCCAAGTACACTGAACTACAGCGTAGTTATATATGTTGACATTGCTTCAAAAGGCACTAAAACTGCTAATAAAGACACCCGCATCTGGCCTGATTCATTAGCCCCGCAGACATGCTTAAGCAGCTTACTGTGGAGCTTTGCTCTTCCTACTGTCTTTTCAAGTGGTTACAGAATTCCATGACACTGAATTACCAAAGTTGTTTCGACATTACATTAGTCATGATGCTCTTATTTGAGCTTGTGCTCTGATTTATAAAAAGCATTTTGCTCTGACATATTAAACAAACGAAACAAAGCGCACACACACTCACACTCATTTATGGGATAGGCTACTTACCACAATCTGAACCTCAAGTCTTCCATTGAACATGTACAGCACTACACTTGATCCTTCTCTCCTCTGAACTTGGGTTGTTTACAGCTCTCATGCATTTGTTATGCTGTCTCTCCTTGGTCATATGACAGGTGCTTAGCCCAGCTTTTAGCAGGAGGGAGGGAGGGTGTTCGCCAAATAAATGAGGCTAGGTAATTTAGCTAGCATGTGGGCGTATTGTCATGCATAAACATAACTTGAATCTATTGATTTAATCTTAATAAAATTAATCTCTCCGCTTATCAAATACAATGTAGAGCTGTTCCTATTCTTGTCACTAGGTGGGGCCATGGTATCATTTGCCATTGGCCTATTGTTGTACCGTGTGGTACTATTAGAAGTACTCAGTCATTTCTTGTACAACATTAAAACCATGATCAATCAAATAATCCATCATAATACATAACATTGGAAATTGAAAACGTGCATCGATATATCAAGTCTTATTTTAATAGTGCTTCTGTACCACCACCATACTCATCATTAAAATCATTACCAACAATTTGAATTATATTTGTAACACAGCAGATACAGCAGAATGACCAACAGTAGGAGTAATTCCAACATGATGCGTTATTTTGTTTTCTGGGGACTGTATTGTGTCACTCTACACTCAGTACTGTACTGCTGAGCTTGACCATGTCAGTACATTCAAACATGTTTATGTTTACATTGTCAATCTTCGAAACGTCAGTTTTCCACTTTGCTTTTATTGATCCTTTAAAACTGTTTGTAGGTTGGCTACTTGTGCTTATGAACTTGTGCACCTACAGTATGTGTATTCTATGCTGATCTAGCAGTGCAAATGATTGCATGCTGGGTTGCCTGAGTGTCAGGGTTCGCAGACTATTGTTTTATGTTTATTTGTCTACTGTATCTGTAATTGTGTCCTGTTGTGCTCAGGCTAGAGTTGCTTAACTAGGCCTCATGTATGTGCATGAATTATCTTCATGCTAACCTAGAAGTAGATCGTAATAAACTATCTGCATAAAAGCCAATAGATACTGTAGAAAGAAATCCTTTGGAGAAAAAAAAATGGATAGGGAAGTCACAGGGAGTGTGTTCCACTAACGTTACTATTATATGCAAAAGTCTTTGGGAGAAATAAATATACAGTCATGGTCCAAAATATTGGCACCCCTGCACTTATGTCAGATAATGCTCCACTTCTCCCAGAAAATTGTTGCAATTACAAATGCTTTGGTATTCACATGTTTATTTGTTTTGTTTGCATTGGAACAACACAAAAAAGCAAAAGATTTAAAAAGCCAAATCAGATATCATTCCACACAGAACTCCAAAAATGGATTGGACAAAAGTATTATTATTATTATTATTATTATTATTATTATTATTATTATTAACTTAATTTGTGTTAGCACACCCTTTGGAAAGAAGAACTGAAATCAATCGCTTCCTGTACCCATGAATGAGTTTCTTACATATCTGTACTGGAAGAGTGGACCACTCTTCTTTTCCCAACTGCTCCAGGTCACTCACATTTGAAGGGTGCCTTCTCTCAACTGCTGTTTTGAGATCGTTCCACAGGTGTTCTATGTGATTTAGATCTGGACTCATTGCTGGCCACTTCAGAACTCTCCACCGCTTTGTCTTAAACCATTTCTGGGTGCTTATACTTTGGGTCATTGTCCTTCTGGAAGACCCATGACCTCTGATGGAGGAGACCCAGCTTTCTGACACTGGGTCCTATATTGCGCCCCAAAATTCTTTGGTAGTCTTCAGATTTTATGAAACCATGCACATGTATCAAGGCATCCAGTGCCAGAAGCAGCAAAGCAAACCCAAGACATCTGTGAACCTCCACCATATTTGACTGTAGGGGCCGTGTACTTTTCTTTGAAGGCCTCATTTCGTTTTCTGTAAACACTACAATGTGCCTTACCAAAAAGCTCTATTTTGGTCTCATCTGTCCACAGGACATTCTCCCACACAGGGGTCCTCCTGAGCCTCCTACCATAGTGTCCCATTTCATCCAGATTGTGACGGATAGTGCGAGCTGACACTGTTGTACCCTGTACACAAATTCCTATATGTGTCAAGCATAATGGCAATAAACGTTATCTGAATCTGAATCTGAAGTCTGCAGGTCAGCTTGAATTTATTCATTTAGTTTTTTATCCACCATTTCAACAATCCTTTGTTGCAATCTTTTTATATTTTTTCTCTTCTGTCCACGTCCAGGGAGGTTAGCTACAGCCATGGGCTGTAAACGTCTTGATGACATTGCACACAGTGTAAGCCTTGAGATTGTCCATGCTTTTCCACAGATTGTCCATGCTTTTCCACAGATTGTCCATGCTTTTTTTTCAAATCCTCTGACAATTCTTTGCTCTTCTTTCTTTTCTCCATGCTCAGTGTGGTACACACAGACACACAACACAAAGGTTGTCAACTTTTTTCCATTTTAATTGGTTGCAAGTGTGATTTCTATATTGCCAGCACCTGTACTTGCCGCAGTTGAGTTTTAATACAAATTAAAGGAGCATTACATGCTTGAAATACAATTTCTTACAATTTTGAAAAGGTGCCAATAATTTTGTCCAGTCCAGTTTTGGAGTTCTGTGGAATTATATCAGATTTGGCTTTTTTTCTCAGCTTTTTTGTGAGAGAGAGAGAGAGAGAGAGAGAGAGAGAGAGAGAGAGAGAGAGAGAGAGAGAGAGAGAGAGGGTGTGAGTTTGAGTGTGTGGGTGGGTGGGTGAGTTTATCTGATCCATTCTTGTCCATGATGTATTTTTACAACAGTGGGTATAACTGAGACATTTAGCAAAAAACCCTGCTTTATAAAAGTGGTGACAGAATGATAGTTTAAATGCAGACAGTAAGGAACAATAATCCATCCCTGTAATATCTCCTCATCCATCTCCATCCACCATACATTCCCCATGTTTGGGCAGAAATATAAAAGTGTGTCACAGTCCAGATGGCTGTTATCTATGATGGGCCCAGATGCTTTTGGAAGACAGGGAGTAACCAGGACAACCCTATGTAAATGTCTGGTGGGTCCACAAACTATCCATTGCTTTAATGTATTTCCTGATATGTATTCTTAACTCCTAAAGTTTCTAGCTATAAATGTATGGTCTTAGTTCAAACATGCCCATACTTAGCACTAAATGTCTATATATTTGATGTCATACAATATTTTAAGACACGGTTTGGAGCTGAGATATCTGTCTCATGCTATGCAATCATGTTGTGTCAAATGGAGAGCTGAATTGTTCACATAAGTCTCATTACTACTTTATCTTGGTTAAATGTTTTCATAACTTCAAATCTAAAATTAATCTACCGTAGTTTCATATGTATTCTGTCTGTGTGTGACATGAGTGAGCTCCAATTCAAACAGGGAGTTCTGTACGTTAAAGATAACCTCTCCAATCATCCTACGGCAGGTAGGCTAATTGAGAAATTAGTTCCCTTTTAATCTGTTCCCGTTAAAATAACCTCATACCTTACTGGCAACAGCAATACAGTTGATGTTAAGTATTAGGAATGATAAGAGAAGCTCCTTTTCATACATTTAAGGGAAAAGATACAAAGCCAATTTTCTTCATTGTTAACAGTGGAACACAATTATTCACCAGCATTCTCTGCTTATGGACACAAGCAACTAAATCAATGTAATTTCATCTACAGCAGCCCACTAATCCCTTTTCCCTACAGATTCCCACACACAGTAGACCTTGAGACAGCTTTCTTCCCCTCTCATTCTACGTCATTGCAACCGTCCACATTTGTCTTTCTCCGTCCTTTCTCTGCACCTTCCACTACTCTGACTCGATGTCATCTTGTGCAGATTTGCTTGAGAACTGCATGTCACCCGGACCAATCACAGGAGTTATCCTGCGTCAAGGTCTCCGCCTCCATGACAACTCTCCTCACCGTGGACGATCAACACAGGGAAGTGGAGTGCTTCCTGATAAGCAGGTGGTCTCTCTGTCACTCCGTCCCTGACATCCACCCTGACTCTCTCTATGTCTGGATCTCTATCCTCCTCCAGCTGTATACTGTTCTCGTCATCGTCATATCCGTCTCCCACCAGGACCCCTCTGGCCTCCTCGTTCGCCCGGCGGAGGCCCAGTCCCAGAAATCCACCGCCTCCCTCGTCAAGTCTTCCCCCCAGCCCACCACCAAGACTCCGGGAGTGAAACAGACAGGCCTGACGCACCGTGTGCAACCGCCCCAGGGAGAATCCACTGCGACTGATGGCTAGCCTTCCTCCTCCCAGCCTTCCCACAGTCCCACTTGGCAGAGAGCTAGCTCCCATGGCAACATTCCCCCGGACTCGTGAGGGGAGTGAGGAGCTGCTGGTAGACCTGCGGCAGCGTGGGCAGCTCTGGAGGACGTAGCTGGAATTCCGCCGGGTTGGGACACCTGCTGCTGCTGGAAAAGCTGTGGCAGTTGTGTTGGCAGTTGTGGTAAGGTCCATCAGCAAGGCTTCTGAGTAACTGGGCACCATCTGCTGGTTGCAGCGGATGTGCCACTCTAATTCCGTGATGTCTACTGTGTTGACTCTGGATATGACACGTAACCTAGGGCCCCCGCGTACCCCGCTCTGCATGCCTGGGCGGTAGTTGCCCATCTCAGTGTTGTCATTGTCATTGGCGTCGTCGTTCTCGCCAAACAGCTTCTCCACGTGATAGTGCACGTACGCAGTACGGTACTCCGCCACCACGCGAAGTGGCCAAGACAACAGCAGGGCGGAGGCCAGCCAGAACACACGCCGGCGAGAGAACCAGGGCTGCCGCGCGGGGTCGGGAAACGCCAGCATATGCTCGCGGAAGTCGACATTCTTCAGGTGCATGCCCTCACGTGCCTCCATGTAGTCGTCCAGACCCTCGTTATCTGCAAAGAAGCGTGCCCGCTGGGTGAGGTAGGCTGCCTCCGCGCGGGCGCAAGCAAAGCTGAAGCACTTGGTGAAACGAAGGCGGGTGGCCGGATGCTCCAGAAGACCGAGAAGGTCCTTGGAGACGTCCTTGACGCCGTGCCGAGCGTAGTCAAATTCAGAGCTGGCTGCGTGTGTGTTGACCCGCTCGTGATACACCTGTGTGGAGGTGTAAGCGTCGCCATTGCGATAGCGAGTCACCTGCCTTGTCCTTCGAACATAGTGGTAGCTGATGGCCTTCCACCAGATGCAGGGCATCGCCTGCTGGAGCCTCTGGACCCTGTCGTACACCTGGCTTATCTCCACTCGGGCCAGTGATGCCGTCTTGGAGTAGCAGTGCCAGCACTCCACCAGGTAGACGATGTAAAGCATGACCAGGAAGGCAACCGGGATGTAGATGTAGCCGTTGGAGCAAGGGCTGTCATGGTACAGGCGGGCACGGCCACCGTAGTAGAGTGCGTGGTCATCGGCAGCCATGACGGTGATGCGGTAGAGGGAGCACCATCCCAGCGTGCCGAAACAGCCGAACATTAGCAGTGTGAGGAGCAGGCACTTCCAGTGGGACTCTCGGCACAGGGACCCAGAGAGGGACTGTTTACTGGGACGTTGCTACAAGGGGTAAGGGAGAAGAGACAAGGTGTGGGTACAGGGGATAGTGGGTACAGGGGATAGTGGGACAGTGTTGTGTTTAAGTACAGGGA
>NC_137689.1:17867456-17894956 GCF_963989245.1 Nansenia antarctica
TCTCCAGCTGCACAACCGCAGAGAGAAATGCGCTACAGAGAGTTGTGAGAACAGCCCAGAAGATCACTGGCGCCCCCCTCCCCTCTCTGGAAGAGCTGTACAACACACGCTGCCTCAGGAAGGCCTCCAAGATCTCCAGAGACCCATCCCACCCTGGGTACGAACACTTTGCCCGGCTGCCCTCGAAAAAGGCGGTACAGGACCATGGCCGCAAGGACAAACAGACTGAAGCTCAGCTTCTACCCCAGGGCCATCCAGGCCCTGAACGGATTGATGGCAGCTGCTGGATTGAAAAAATCAGGTGTAGTGCTGAGGCACAAATGTGTACATTTCAAGCCTGCAAACTGCGACACTTTAAATGAATGTGCAATAACACTATGTGCAATATGACAACCCTAGTCGTTTTATCTGTACAGTATAGTATAGTGGATAGTGTACATAGCCTTTATTTATGTAAACCAGCTCCTTTCCCTTCTTTTTTTTTTTTTTCTTTTTTTTTCTTTCCTAGCACCAGGGGAGCCACCCCTCCCAAATTTCGTTGTTTGGTACCTGTACTATAGCAATGACAATAAAGACCATAAAGACCATTCATCATTCATTCATTCATTCAATAGAATATTTTTCACCATCACTAAAGGTAGCTAATACGTTTTTTTTAATCAATCTCTACACAGCTTGAAAAAATACTAGGGGGAAAAAAACCATAATTATGGATGGATATATTATGTAAAATCTTAAGATCCACCTCACTTACTTTGCAGTACTTAAAGGTTAACATCCACGCTTTTTACAATTCTCCATTTACCAAGTGAGAATTATTAGTAGCCTACATTTAGGATCCTTGATAATCAATACCATTACCTAAAAGTGTTGGTATTACTTTTTGAGGATCAAGGAACACCATATGACTTTTCATCAAAATGGACAAACCAGCGAAAACCTAACCAAGCCTACAGTAAGAATAGCTTTAATTGCAGTTATATTATTTAAATGGAATAGGAAATGACTTGTGAGACATTTGTATATTTCCTGACATCTAGACACTGAAACATGAATGACAGCAGAGAGAACAGTATGTCTAAATATAGCTCAAGGCATGGTGATAGCTGCCTATGGTGGTTTATTTCTGGTCTTATATGGTTTCATAAAAACATAGTTAAAGAAAATGTACAATAAAGATCATGCTGTATTACTTTTTTTTTTTTTAGGTATAGTTGCACAGTTCAGTGCTTTTTTTTTATTTATTTTTTTAAATACATTTCATAGCCAACACATCATTTTACCTACTATTGATCTGCTACTACTGGAAGTCATCACTCTGTTTCATGTCTCTATTCATCTATCACATCTTGTGGATTACTTTCAATTCATTGGCCTTATTCAGGAATGTCTCACATCTTGAGCTCATCAGTATTGAACATTAACAGACTATAACGGCAGGTGACAAGATAAAATACACAAAACTGCTGAAGAATAGATGCTGTCGCTACCTCCAATAATAACATAGCTTTACTACCGTAATTCTGAGTAGCTTGCACTTTCTCAAAAAAGACAAGTTATAAAGTCACAACAAATTAGAAACACATGAAACTGACACTAGGAAGTACATTTAAGTGCATTTTCTTTATTTAGACATAAGGAGACAAAGACAAAACACCCACAATATATCCATCCACACTTACTCTCACAGGCTTGTTCCAACTGCTGCCCCCCACTTTACTTCACCTAATTAAACCCACTTCTAAACTAATGTTAAAGCTGTTCTGAAATTTTGTCTGGGGGAAAAAGGAGTGCATTTTCAAAACACAGCTTGTAACTGTTTGGTCAAAGGTCTTGGAAATGATCACAATTTACTGGAATCATGTTTCAAGTTTGTGAATTGAAATATTAGGCAAATAAGCTCAGAACAGAATCTAGTTTTAGCTACAAACATGCTCAAGAACAAATTTGGCATTACAGGAATTATCAGCAGGTAAGTATGAGCAGTATTCATAAATTGACATATTAATAACCTACTGTGATAGTCATAATGGCTCATTACCACTTTTTCGTTTGCCCAGTCCATTTATACACCTCCATCATACATAACACAAACAGTTCTCCATCGCAATAATCCTTCATCATCTACTTCATCGCCCACTTTAATACAAACCACATTTTGGTTGCATTTAGTTTTTTCATTTAAGTGGAATTTTTAAGGACAAGCTTGAAATGGTCAAGATATATTTCTTTATCAATTTTCATCACAATCCTTCATCATAAATTGAGTCTGTTCTTGTTCTTCATTTTATGAAATGGAATGATAACCACAATTTTTTAAACCATGAAATAGCATACTTTTTCTTACAACAAGAGTACAACCCCACCATCAACCCTCTCACTTGTACTTGTGATAAATTGTTAGGACAAGCTTGAAATGGTGTACATACATTTCTTCAATTCTTCATAAATTTTGTCACAACTTGTTTTATACTTTTAGCATAAATTTTAAGACTGAGTCTATTTTTGTTCTTCATTTTGAGAAGTGGAATGATAACCACAATTTTAAACCATGAAATAGCATACTTGATTTTCTTGTGACAACAAGAGTACAACCCCACCGCCAAGCCCCTCTTATTGGTACATAAAACCCTCCCACCCAATCCCTCCCCATTCTGGAATGAACAGCAAAACCCCCAGGATTTTTTATTCTGGTCATTCTCTCCCTAAAGGCCTCAGTCGAAGCCCGATATTGGATTTATACAGGTCCCCCTTCAAGGGTCACCACAGATGAGCCTCCCAGCTTCTCTGCAAGGGTGCGCCTGTCTTTGATGTCTTCCAAACCGTTAACTTGCCATTCATGCTTGATACCTAGAATTTAAATATATATTGAAATATTAAAATGTAAACATCATACATCAGACATCATACATCAAACATCAGAAATATACAGAAGCATAGAATGATATTTGTTTTTTGTCCTAAAACACTCTCCACTCACCTGTGAATTTCTTCTTAATGGCATCCTTGGAGCTAGCATAGATCATTTTGCTCTTCAATGGAGCACTCTCTGGGGCCCTGAAACACAGATTGGTAACAAAAAAAGGGTGACCCTCCTGTTCCGTCTATATTTTCACTATCACAATTTACTTTACGTTCTCTCATGTCAATCTTGGCATCATCAAAACCAGAGAAAAATAATGGATAAATGACACATTTGAAACTAGGGGGCTGTTCTACAAAGTGTGATTAATTACCACTCAATTACCTCTTCAAAATCTTCTGAAATAACTTAATAAAGCCTAATATTCTCCAGTTCAATAAGAAAGAAGTTGGGAGTAGTTAACACTTTTCAATAAATCTCAAAGATGACTTATGGTTGTTTTGATTTTAATGACTAATTGTGAACTTAGCAATCACAAGTTAAATGTAATTTTTATTTATACTTTTTTATTTTTGTTAATGATTTCATTTTACATGTTCGCATAATAAATTACACTCACATCACATGGTTTTTACATTGACACACATTTATTTATTTTGTCTTGACGACAAGTGGTTACAATTCCCCTTCAAACCCAGCGCTGGACAATTACCACTCACCAGAAGATGAAAACAAGGTCCTCTTTCTTAGTCTCCTTGGTCTCGTAGGTTGCGTCGTAGAGGGCGTAGCGGCAGTCGTCTGGAGGCAGCATCTTGACAAAGTGCAAGTAAGGGTCCTGGACAGTGCTACCCACATCCCCAGTCAGGATTTCTTTACCCTCCTCCAGTATGATGTGTTTCTTGTTCTCACTTAGGCAGAACAGCACTGCCTTCTTCCTCTTCTTCTTCTCGTCCTCATTCGCCTGGGCCTTACGGACCTTCATCTCGTTGAAGACGGTAATCACTTCATCGGTCACTGTCACCCCAGAGGCCTAAGGAGGAGGAATTAAATGAGAGATTTAGTGTATATACTAACTGTGTACTCAACCAACAACTGTGCTAGTAGCAAACAATAGACTACTGAAATTACCCAGGAAATGTTTTTTTACAAGGCCCACTGTAATGCCTTGGCTTCATCTGAAGTAAAGGTTAGGTCAGTCCTTGAATTATTGAAATAATGTCCAGCTGTTAAGTGCCAGAGATATCTATTTTCTGCCCTTTGCAAAAAATACATCACAATTCAAACAATAAATAAACAATAACTGAGTTAAAGTGTCGTGTCAGATCAAGATAGACGTATACAGCATAAAGAGAGAGAGCAACAGAGAGGGTGGTCAGCATAACACCAGCTGTCTGTAGGTGAATGTGGAGCAGCTGAATCTGCTCCTAAAACCCTAACACCTTGGAGATGTGAGTGAGTGAGTGAGTGACATGCTGGCCCACATTCCCACACCAACAACTGCAACAACCACGATCAACCAACACAGTACCAAATTACCATCTAGAGAATAACCTGGGAAAACGTTAGTCTCCATAAAAAATTTCTTTAGACAATTAGGTCTCAGTTTCAAGTTGTAACAAATGTAAACACAGATGGTGACTTAACAATGCACAACTCAATGCACGCATGGCCTACTTGCTTAGCCTACCTACTGGCATGGAGACCTCACACACAACTCGTCCAGGTTCAGTTAAGGCCAGTGAGTTGCCACAACAAGTCAATCTATATCTCCCTACCTGAGAAACCTAACCCTGTTTAAATGTGGGGAGGAGGATTACAGCATTGCACTTCTAAACACAAGAGTCCAGTGGGCAGATGTGTCCCCGTGGCTTGCTAACGGTAAGCCCCAACCAATCTATGGACTCATTTTAATAGTCATCAGGGGGAGGCCACACAAACAACTTAAAACCGTGAACAAAGTCCGAAGACATGGGCCTATTTCCTCCTAGCTACGTCCATTAGAGAGATTGGCTGACTGGCTAGATTAGCTTAGCTAACGTTAGTGGTTCAAAACGGTGCACTTTCCTAGTAGGGTGGGGTCGGACAGGACAGGACACTGCCTGATAACTGGCCAAATGAGACACTGACCAAAGCAGGAGAGAACGAAAGAAATGTACTGTTCTAATTGACCACCATATAAAGTGGAGAATGCTTTTTAAAAAAAAAGGGGGAAAAAAAGAAGAAGAAGCCATAGCTACATATACCTAGTTAGCTAGCCTGTCTGCCCATTGAACTGACTGTGTCACCCTCTAAGCTAGCCACCCAAGCTAGCCAGTAATAGCAGGGAGCCAAGCTATGCGTTCCAGCAGGGCCGCTAAGGCCTGAGAAGCCATTCAAGGTAGCTAGATCATTGAGTGAGAATATTGCGTGACAGCTAAAACTAAATGACAGACACGAGGAAGTAGTTAGCTAGCTAACCTCCAGCTGACATACTTGCTGTGTAATGACAAGGCATGTTATTTCCGACGTGACAGCCGGTTTGACAGCTAGCTTAGCCCGAGGCGAGGAGTTTCACACAACCAGAAAGTCAGCGCATAAAACCGTTAGCTGGCAGTCAAATGAGAAACCTAAACTGGTGCTTTTAGTATGAATACAAACAGGTTCACGATCACGTCCGTGTTTAAACTTTAAACTAGGACTCTGGCTAGATAGATAGTAACCACGCCAGGTTAATGACAACTGACTGATTAACGGCTAGCAGGTTAGCCAGCACATATTTAAGCTAGCTAGCTAGCTAGCAGAAATGTTCATCAATTGTGGAAAAAAAATGTGAAAATGCGAAAATAAGATCACTTGACTTTATGTATGATCAGTTCGTTCCTCCTAAAGGTTCGTTAACATATACTGTGGGATGAATGCAACATGGTTAGATAGTTTGGAACATGAACGTAACGTTACCATAGTTGGATCTTTTGTGTGTGTCTGCGTCTGAGGAAGAAAATGAAATGTTCGTGTTCTCGGATGGGCTCGCACGCGCACGACACCAGACGGGCGGACACGCGCGCCGCCTGACGGGCGTCAGAACAAAGGGAGGGAGTGTGTCAACAAAAGGGATCATGGGAACTGTATTTTTTTATTGTGTCCAATTCATCCCCCTTTTCCAACCCACAACCTCGCGCAGCAGAGTTGTTCAACAGCTGGACTGCGCAAAGTAAAGTAATCTAATTGTAGACTAGTCCTGAATTTGCTCTAGTACAGTACAGGCCAAAAGTTTGGACACACCTTCTCATTCAATGCGTTTCCTTTATTTTCATGACTATTTGGTACATTGTAGATTCTCACTGAAGGCATCAAAACTATGAATGAACACATAGGAATTATGTATTTAACAATAAAGTGTGAAATAACTCTAAATATGTCTTAGATTTTAGATTCCTCAAAGTAGCCACCCTTTGCTTTTTTGTTGTTAATAAAATAAAAAAATGTTGTTGTTAATAAAATATATACTAATAATATTATATATATATATAATAACATATTATTATTAACACATATTATATTTAATATTATTATTATATATTTTATTAACAACAAAAAAGCAAAGGGAGGCTACTTTGAGGAATCTAAAATATAAGACATATTTACAGTTATTTCACACGTTATTGTTAAATACATAATTCCTATGTGTTCATTCATAGTTTTGATGCCTTCCGTGAGAATCTACAATGTACCAAATAGTCATGAAAATAAAGGAAACGCATTGAATGAGAAGGTGTGTCCAAACTTTTGGCCTGTACTGTATATGAGAAGTCAAACAGATTTAGCTCCAGGCCTAGGGTTAACCCCTAACCCTACAGGATGACAAATCAAGCCCGTAGTCATAGGTCACTGCTCTTGAATAGTAGCCTAAATAACACGAGTCACGATTTTCCATCTCTACATTGTCACTGGGGGGAAAAACGAAACAGGCCCCAGGTAGGCAAACGCAAACCTGATCGAAATGTATATATCTATCAATAAAATAAAGAGAAATTCACCTGGGACATTTTCAATGAGAATTACATGACATATGATTTGAATAAGAATGTATTTTAGGACAACTATTTCTCTGACATGTTTGTGACCTATGAAGTAATCTCTAGCAAGACAGGTTGCGTTTCTGATAGTCAGGTGCTCTATCTTATTTGTCCCAGGGCAGCATCCGTACACCAACACTTCCGTCATGGCGGCGTCCTGTACAGTAAGGCACGAAGTAACTGCTATAGCCGATTCCCTCTGAAAACATTCAAACCGCTTTATAAACTGAACAGAAGAAGCACCGTCAAGAATGGGCTTTCTGTATTTGTTTTGCAGTTCATCGGAGCGTTGCTCCCGTTTTGCACGCTATCGACTGCCGAATATTTCGCGATTGAGGGTCTTCAACGATGTCAAACCAAGCGAGACCTTGAACCATTCATCACACATGCCTTTAATGACACTGGCAAAGCCATTCTCGTCATGCATCGGGGTAGGACGTGGGGTGACAAGTTTTTACAACTGGATAAGGAAAGAGGGGGCCCGATCGTTATGTTTTGGTCTGTGCTCACTCCAGTTAAGAATGTTGAATACACAGACGAGATGTCATTTGCTAAAGAAACTGCGGCATACCACGATCGCCTCCCGTTCATTTTCCACATCAGTTCCAAAAGATGTCATTCTATTTGAGCACGACCGAACCAGATTCTTTCGCCTCTTAGCAGTCTTTTGTGGTGCCCAGTTGCTTTTCTGGACATACCTGGCCCACTTTGCCTTTACTGGTCTTCGAGATACTCGCGGAAGTGATTCGGGTGGACGGAAAGTGGCCACTACTGGCTTGGCAGGATTTTGGAGTTTCGATATGAACCTGGGACACAATGCTTGGAGATACGGATTCACACTGGCTTGTCTTGTGATTGGTAGGTAGGCTAGGCGCAGAAATGTAGCCAAATAGACTCAAGGCACACAGGCTTGTAGACTATGCCGTTGTCTCACTCAGTCTTCACATGTCATAACAGCTCTAGTTAATTGGCCAATTTGTGTCCTAATTTCTATTATTTATCTCCCTCTCTTTCTATCAGGAGGAGGAATTGTTGGAGTCGGACTGCTGTTCTGTCGCCGCTCTGTCAGCCAGGTGATTTTGCACAAGGGGGGTGGAATGGTCACTGTGTCAACACAGTCACCCCTCGGACCAAACAAGGGGCAGAGAATGACCATACCCTTATCACAAGTGACTTGCCATGCCCACAGACAGGAGTCGCCGTCTTTCATTCCCCTCAGAGTGAAAGGCCACAAGTTCTACTTTCTTTTGGACAACGACGGGACACTGAACAATCCTAGACTGTTTGATGTTACTGTTGGGGCTTATCGACCATTCTAAGGACTTAGGGGCAGCAATACATCAGTGCAATTTCAACTTCTGGGTGATATAAGTGACGTAGGCTAGACAAAGTCATTGGTGCCTATATTTGTCTTTCATTGATTGACATATTAAAACAGAGTGGACAGTCAAACAATTGTAACCATCTTTTTCTATTGAGTTGACATTATTCTGACAAAGAAATATATTTTCCAGTTATTTGGCATATGAAAGCAAGACCCCCCCCCCCTTGATACATCTCATAACAGGACATTGTAAAGAGAATAATTCAAAACAAAACGAATCAGTTAGAAAACTACAAGCGTTCTACATTTCCAAGCCATTAATGTTTTTAATTAAAACATGAGTTATTTAACAATTAGGCTACTACACAACAATTCAGCACCACTGTACAATACTCACAAATATCATGAGGGCAACATTGATTTCAAGGAGGGGACACTAATCTACTTTCAAAAGGTTCAACAGCTTAACGGATAGGCTAATGCCTTGTTGAAATTGTAATAAAATGTACAAAAATCCAATACATATAAATGTGTCACCAAAACACTGTGTTAATAGCTAATGTGATTGTGCCTCTCAATAAGACAAAAGATAACGTGTGACATTCAATCCAAGAAAATGATCTCTTTGTCAAATTACAATCTATTAGTGAAGAATTAGATGTAAGAAGCAGATAAGCAATAAGACATTGTATTGGGTGTGTGTTTGAGATTTACAGATTCTACATTTTTCTGGTGAAGCATTTAACCACTCAGAAGAAGAAAAACTAATGTATTCCAGAAGGGTTCTTCGTTCTAGAATGTTTTTCTTTAGTTTTTTGTTTTTAAGTGTATATCAATTTGCAACAACAATTGTTTATGTGGTTCTCGAACACACATTTCAGTGATAGTCGACGTGCATGGGGAAATGGCCTTGAATTACCAGTGGAGTTCATTTCAGCACCATGGTCAGCTCCCGTCAGTAGGCTGAAGTGCGGTTACGCCCATTGACAGTGCTTGATGGTGATGGATGGAACGCTTCTTGTCATTAATTAGCAGTTTGAAAGAGGCCTATATGGAGAATATTTTGGGTGATATAACATAAGCATTACATGCAAAATGAGTAATTCCACTGAATATACCTGCTATAGCATATGTCCTGAGTTTAACATCCCTTAATAATCTCTTAATCTTAATCATCGGGGGAACACACTAGAAGAATCGGATCGGGACTACCGATACTCCCAGTACTGGAGCTTCCATCTCCAAGGTCCCGGGCTTGCAAATACTGTAAACTTATATCGGACGACCCGCCAGGGCTGGAATCACCTCTGTTGACACACCCATCCTCCAAAACAACGCACAGTTCCTTAAGATCAAAATTCTCTTTAACCAATCCGCCTTGCACTCGCTCCAAATTGGCGAGCTTTTTTAAATGGTCACCCATGTCCTCACGCATTACTTTGGCCGCGTGGTGTCCAAAAAGTTGCCATTCTCGCGACAGCGTTTTCACTTTTAATCGGTCGTCGTCCAGGAAAGTGCACAGTTCTCGCAATTCTTGATTCTCTTCCTGCAGCCGTTTATTGACTGCTTTAAGTTCCCTGATTTCGAGTAAATGGTCCTGCAGTTGTTTGTTAACCTCTTTGATTAAACGCCCCCGCTGTATCAGGGCTGTCATCTTTTTGGCTTCCTCTTTGCGTAACCGGGCCACCAGGTCTGTCTTTGAGAATGATAACAAGAGCGCGTCGGACATTTTAGAGAGCTCGCAGTCAATCTCACTGTTGCTGCACATTGTGTTGTTGTAGGCTATGCGCTGCAGCTGCAGGCTCGAGATGCTATAATGCGATTGAAAGCACACATTCAATATTGCATAAAATTATTACAGGTTGTGCTTATAGATGGATTAAAATTGTCTTATGGGCTTGTTTTGATTGTCTTCCCGTCCATAGCATCTCCAAAGAGATGTGATGCTCATCATCTGCAAGGCCGCAGAGAATGTTTCCTGCAAAAATACGAAAGAGAATACAAATTGGACAAAACATTGCAAATCAAATGTGACATATTCTATCTAATGCATCAAAGCGCGAGAAAAGGATGACGAAAACATCGATTTGGTCAAAGACCAGTTCATCCTCACCACCACCGATGTTGACATGGTATGAAACACTGCAGCCTGTTTTCTCCTCTCTGCCTGGCAGCAGGCGTGCTATCAAATGTCGAAACGTTTGTAGGTCGACATGTTCCTCAGGCCGCCTACCATTTCAGATAGCAATAGATATTGAAGAATGTAGAAAGATTTTCTGCGACTATGTTATTATTTCCAGGACAGCATGTGTTGCAAATAATCTACGAAAACATGCACGCATCAATGCGATGCGCAGTAAACATTTTTTATAATATTAGATTTTTACCCCACTGCAGTAGATGGCAGTAAAGTGCCTTCAATGGTACCTGCTAATATCGCAGGAGATCCAACGAATCCAATAGATCCAATAAAGGTGCGCCTTCTGTTGTGGATTTTGAGAGGCAGTGACATGTCACCGACCCCCCCTCGGACGTTTCGCTGTGGTTTAATAATTAGATTAGTCCTAGACATCGTGTGTACATGTTGTCTGGACCGTTCTTTTGGCTACAGCTATTTACATTTGATAAGCCTAATCTTATAGAGGACCCTGCGCCCGCAGATGCCGTACCAAACTAACGGTACCTGCTGCAATGTTGCTGGCTACCGCTTAACTTCAATTTGACAGATCACCTTCGCATTTTCAGGGTAAGTATTTTCGCCTGTTTTAATTACATAATGACTAGGCAGTCAGTGAGTGATTGTATATGCTACTACTGGTAATCTAGGCTATCTGTTAATGCCAGCTTCACCTAGAAACAATTGACCCCATTCGTTTAAATTAAACTGGGCCTAGACACATTTAGACTTGGTGAAGGATCATTCTGACTGTGCCTGCCGTGCAAGTATTGTGACCCAAAACTGTTCTGAAATGTATTCTCCAATATTGTTTGTTTTGGTCGTTAAAAGATGGCTATGGAGCTGGATGTGTTTGTGGGAAACACTACAATCATGGATATGGAAGTCTATCAGCTTTGGTTGGATGGTTATACAGGTTTGTCTGTATTCGGTTTATTCTGTGACTATGATGAGATGGTTTTCAAATCATTGGTTTTTATCATAGTCATCACCCAAATGTATTTAGTGTACACATTAGGATGTTAAGGACCTGATCCCTGTAACCGCTTCCCTGTCTCTGCCTTCCTCTCTCCCTCACAGTGGCCAGTGCGGTGAGAGTGCGGATGGATGGAGGGGCATTGTTGGGGTATGAGGCCAATGCAGAGGTGCTGCACAGTGACACCATGGACCAGTTCAGAACCTTCCAGATGTGTGAGCGCCTCTTAGACTGCCCTACCAAACTGGCCAATCAGCTGCTGTTCCAGATCACACCCCAGTGCCAGAGCATGGTCATTGAGAGGTGTGTGTGTGTGTGTGTGTGTGTGTGTGTGTGTGTGTGTGTGTGTCTGTGTGTGTGTGTGTGTTTGTCCTAAAAACTGTCCTAATTGGTCCTAAAACAACATATGAGTTTGACAGTGAGTTGTTGTTGTTGTGTTGTACAGATACTACATGTTTGATAGTGCATTTGCCAGAGAGGTGCTGGGAAAGAAACTCTCCAAAGGGACCAAGAAGGACCTGGATGACATCAGTTCTAAAACAGGGATCACACTGAAAAGCTGCAGGCGCCAGGTGGGACATGAGTGCCACTCACACATTGAGGAGGGGGCACATCCTTGTTCCAGTGGCATAATGCAGATTAGTCAGATTACCCAGGAAAGTGTCTTTTGAGATGGAATAGAGATGTGATTTTGCCAGGAGGAATCCGCTTGTGGTCATATCACTGTATGCTGCTGTGTATATTCTGTGACTCAAAAGAACAGACACTTTGCTAGGAATGCAGAGCACTGGGCCGGGGTCTGGCATAGGGGTTAGCCCATCTGACTCTGCAATCTAAAATCCCTAGAGTCCAGCATCACCCACGGACTCCTCATCTGTCTCCCTCTCTGTTTCTTATCTCTAGCCCTGTTCAAATAAAGCATACAAAATACAGGAGAAAGGAATATTATTCCCCTTTCAAAAATTAAAATATAGAGGATATGAACCGTGCCAACCGGATGCCTGCCCACCCTCTCCCTATTATTCTCTCTCTCTCCCTCATTCTTTTTCTATCTGTCTCTCTCACTCTCTTTCTTTCTCTCTGTCTCTCTCCAGTTTGACAATTTCAAGCGGGTGTTCAAAGCGGTGGAGGAGTTGAAGGGCCCCCTAGTGGAAAATATCCAGCATCACTTCTTGCTGTCTGACACACTGGCAAGGTGGATATCAGGATAGAGTCAAAGACAGAGAGAGAGAATGAAAAAAATACTGTGTGGGGCAAGACTTTTTGAAAATGGTTAATGACTGCATCTATGTAACGTTTTAAAGGGTGATTTCTGAAAATGGGAACAGAATTATGATGTTTCTTAGAAACTTGCCCTTCCTTTTTTGGCACATGTATATACTAACATTTTGTAATTCTCTGTTATTTCTGTCTTTCTGTAGGGACTATGCAACTATTGTGTTTTTTGCAAACCACCGCTTTGAGACGGGAAAGAGGAAGTTGCAGTACCTCTCCTTCCAGGACTTTTCCTTCTGTGCAGGACAGCTCATCAGTCACTGGACAGTGGGAGCTGTGGGTGAGAGACATCTTTGTTGGTGTATACCAGTGCATAACCTCTACATAACATTGTGGGTCAAGGTAGATTATTTAGAGGTTTTAGGGGGTAATATTAATGACATTTCAGCATTACAGCTTCTCCTAATTTACAAAGCTTTACTTCACTGCTCTATGAGGCCAAGTTAAACAATAGATTGATTGCCTAATTATTGAATTAGAGCTTGAATCACACCAATAATGCACAGAGTGTGTTTTGGGCAGTCCAGATATTAGATTAATTTCAATTGGCTTTGGGTTTGAAATCAAGGAATGACTATGTTAAAGTAAACATTCTCAGCTTTTATTTGATGATATTGGTGTACATATTGGTTTCACCGTTTAGAAATGACACCACCTTTTGATACATAGTCCCCCTATTTCAGAGTACCCAAAAGTAATGGGACACATTTACGAAATGTCCAAATTAAGCACTCGTTTAATATTTGGTCGACAATTTTCATGCGACAACTGCCTGCAGTCTTTTGACCCACTGACCGCACCAGATGCTGGGTATGTTCTCTGATGATGCTCTGCCAGGCCTGTACTGCTGCCATCTTCAGTTGTTGTTTGTTTTCAGGTATTTTTGCCTAAAACCATATCATCATAAAATGAAATGCATGCTTTCCTTTTAACGTTTTAATGTTCCAAACTGTTGATTTTGGCAAGCCTAAGGTTTTGGCAATGTTTCTGATTGTTTCTCTGATTCTTTTGACCTAATAATGGCTTCCTTGACTTTCAATGACACCTCTTTGGTCCTCATGTTGACAGACACCAATAGCAGACTCCAAAGGCAAAAGCAAAGCCTAGAATCAATATTAGACATTGACAGCTCTCTTATGCACCCACAAATGATCTGACGGAACACACCTGACTTACCAGAAACATCTGTCAAGCCAAATGTCCCATTACGTTTGGGAGGCATTACTACGCATTCTGAACCGGAGAGCAGCACATCAGAGAAAACACAAACTCACTCACTTTTGTTTTTTCACAGACACCATGATTGAGGATATGGATGTTGACCTGGAGAAAGAGTTTCTGCATGACCTGAAAGATCTCAAAATGTTGATAACTGACAAAGACATGCTTGAACAACATAAAAGGTATGGATAGATAGGGTTAGGGTTATCATGGGTCAGATAAGTGCTTAAATGGGTTTGCTGTTATAGAAATTGCTCTGTGTGTCTACAACGGTTTCCTCTTAACTGCTGTCATCTCCCTCTCCTCGCCCTGTCAGCCTTGTGTGTGCTGCGCTGCGAGGGAAGATCAAAGTCTTCAATGACATGGAGGCTAACTTTAAAGTGAGCAACTTTAACTGTGTACTCATTCTAAAATGTGTTGTTAACAGAATGCGAGTTGTTCCTAACAATAATTGAGTATAGACAATAATACGTTTATTTTAATTCAATGCACGGAATAATGATTGATTCCAAATTTAAGGTATCAAAGCTATGATATGATAACTTAAATAAAGTTGACAAGTGCATCTCAGATTGAGATGAACATATCATGAGCAATATCTTTTATTTTAATTTTATTTTTTTATCTCACCCTCTGTCGACATACAGAATCTTTCAAGAGCCCTGGTTAACATTGCATCTAAGCTCACTCACACCAGAGATGTCAGAGATCTGTTCATCGACCTTGTGGAGAAGGTACTGTATGTTCCTAATGGAAGATGAATGTATTGTTATGGTTGATTTACTACATGTTTCTACTACATGCCTCTGAGTGAGCTTCACACAGGTTGACATAAAGTGTAGTCAACAAGGGCAAAAAGAATCTGATTGGTTTAGGGCAGAACAAATCGGATTGGTTTCTAAAAAGTCAATGGGCGGAGTTTAACAGATGGATTTTTAAAACATGTCGCAGGTTTAAAAAAGCATCTTGTAAATAATTCATGACAATAATTACATTTTCTATGTTGTGGTATTAACTCTACCTATCAGCTTGACCATGGGGTTATGCATACCTACTGCTCTATTTTCTACTTTCATTGCTTTATGTCTGGATTGTTTATTTTCCTCTTCTGATGAGATTACGTTTTGATTAATTGTGTTGTGGACTGCTTAGACACATTCTTTGACACATGTCTTTGTGGCCAGTTCTGCTTGTCCATACTGCTAATAGACTGCTCTCTACCTCATCTTCCAGTTCATCGAGCCATGTCGATCAGATAGATGGACAGAGGGAGAGCTCACACTCTTTCTCACTCACTACACTAGTGCACCCCACTCTCTTCACACATTCAGGTGTGTGTGTGTGTGTGTGTGTGTGTGTGTGTGTGTGTGTGTGTGTGTGTAAAACATGTGCATGCATGATGCATGTATAATCACCTGAAACTTCATACAGTTTGTGTTGATGAACTAAAACTGCTTCCTTCTTCTTTCAGGCACCAGATGCTCTGGGACAGATACATGAGAGTCATCCAAAGCTGTATCCAGAAAATGTACCACGAATAAGGGGATCCCCTGCATGCTTGTCTGAAGCCCAACATAGAAAGCACTAGCGACAGCTCTGTATCTATAATCACACCACCTCGTCTTCCAGTGAATCTGTGTCTCAGTCCTCTCTCATGCATTTAACTCACTTAACCTCCGAGAGTAGCCCTGTTGCCCTCCTCTATCCTATCTCGTCGGTAGGGCCCTTTCATTATTTTATTAGTTATTATCCTTGTAAATATACTGGATGAACATTCTTGTGTAAATTGTGACTTAAATGAAGATATTTGTTTTACACATACTGTATGTGTCTGATCATTAGTATGTGTGTGGAACTCTGTGTCTGCTTGTAGTTGATTGCACATGTGCGTGCGTGCGTGTGTGTGTGTGTGTGTGTGTGTGTGTGTGTGTGTGTGTGTGTGTGTGTGTGTGTGCGTGTGTCTGTGTGTGTGTGTGTGTGTAAAGGGGGTGGGTAAGCAGCAGGGGGCTACAGTTGGTCAGGGCTGTCTGGGATGGGGGGTTGGGTTTGAGTTGAGACTTTACTGCCCTATAAAACCCCTTCGCTGGGACAGCTGTCAAAACCCCTCCTGCCCCTGTCGCACCAAATGGTCATGGAAATTTCCTTGAGAAAGTGTCCCCTTTTTCCTAATGATAACTATTGGACTACGGGAATGGAATCACAGTGCCTGTGTGGTTTGAACCAGATCACTTTTCCAAATCGTAGATGCTCTGGGCACCATCGGATAGTGTTGGAATTCAACATGAGCGTTCCTAGTACACTTGTGTGTCTGCTGTAGAAACAGTGGCCCGCTGTCTTTTACTGTTGTACCTCACTCCTTTTATCCTGCACACTAATTTGTCTCCACATTCCTACGGGCCCCCCTTCCCAGGCTGTAAATATCCGACTGTGTCTTAAGAAGAGGGAGAGGGAGGAGAGGGAGGGGTGGCACAAGGCATGGATGGATGGCAGAGGTACAGAGGGAGCTGGGTGAGAGTGATAAGATACTGAGGTAGAATTCTCAGTGGTGGTGGGGCTAACCCTAACACAGGTTTAAATTGGTTGGAGATGGCGGCTGATTGGACCCAGGTATGCCTCCGATCGGGAAGCAGGGTTCCTTTCTTTGCACGATTGTCTCTGGTTAGGGTGGTTGAGTGATTTGGTATTTCGGCTTTAGACCAGGAATTTGAATCCTGGCTAGGGAGAAATAGACAGAGGGAATGGCAAAACGTGTGTGTGTGTGTGGGGGGGGGGGGGGGGGGAGTTGGGGTGGGGGGGGGAGGGGGGTAAGGGGGTAAGAAGGGGCTGTACCATTCCCCCCTTTTTCTCTACCCCAACCCCCTTTTTTCCACAAATACTCTCTTTCTCATACACACTTTCACACGGCCACCTTCGTTTCACCATTGTGGCTGTAGGACAGAGACATTAGTAGGACAGAGACAGTGTGAAGGAGAGGACCAGTAAATCACTAAGACAAAAGGTGACAAAGTGAGGAAGACTCCATAAAGCTGTTCTGTAGTCCTGCATCTAGAGATCTTCTGTTAGAATAAATTGTGAAGGGGTAAAAAGGAATCGTTACATGCAAGTGAACTCCTCTGTGGACCAAGAGACGAAGACAAAGTGGTAAGTAAGATTTCTTGAATATAAAAATGTGCTATTTGAATTGAAATTATTTTTGATTAAACATTTGACTTTTAAGTGAGTTTGATCAATAGAAGATATAAGAATGAATATGCAATACATTGTAGTAAACAAAGAGAGACTTCACGTTTCATTTGCCTATAGCCTACATGTCATTATTATTATTGCCTTATTATTACCCTGTATGCATATCTTCTATATAAATATATACTACAATAACTATCTACAATAATATATACTACACTATATACACTCACCGAACACTTTATTAGGAATACTATACTAATAGTAGATAGGCCTCCCTTTGCCCTCAAAAAAGCCTCAATTGTTTATGGCATTGATTCCATGAGATGTTGGAAACATTCCTTTGAGATTCTGGTCCATGATGACATTATTGCATCATGCAATTCCTGCAGATTTTTCAGGGGCACTTTCAAGCTGTCAAGCTGTGAATCTCCCGTTCTACCACATCCCAAACGTGTTCTATTGGATTCAGATCTGGTGACTGGGAAGGCCACTGAAGAACACTGAACTCATTGTCATGTTCATGAAACCAATTTGAGATGACTTTTGCCTTGTGACGTGGTTCATTACCATGTTGGAAGTAGCCATTAGAAGATGGGTACATTATGGCCATGAATGAATGAATGAATGAATGGACTTTATTGTCATTGCTACAGTACAGGTACCAAACAACGAAATTTAGGAGGGGTGGCTCCCCTGGTGTTAGGAAAGGGAAAAAAAAATAAAAAACTTTTAGAAAAAGAATAAAATCACAGGAAGGTAAGGAGCTGGTTTACATAAATAAAGGCTATGTACACAATCCACTGTACTATACTGCACAGATAGTCAACTAGGGTTGTCATATTGCACAATAGTATTTTTTCACGTTATTTAAAGTGTCACAGTTTGCAGGCTTGAAATGTATATGTTTGTGCCTCAGCACTACACCTGATTTTTTCAGTCCAGCAGCTGCCATACAATCCGTCCAGACTGTCCAGGGCCCAGAACTTAGGTCTTTGCTGTGTTCAGGGCCTGGACGGCCCTGTGGTAGAAGCAGTTCTTCAGTCTGTTTGTCTTAGCAGCCGGGGTCCTGTACCTCCTTTTCGAGGGCAGGATGCACATGGTCAGCAACAATAGTCAAATGGGCTGTGGCAACAATAGTCAAATGGGCTGTGGCATTCAAGCGATGATTGATTGGTATTAACGGGCCCAAAGTGTGCCAAGAAAACATTCCCCACACCATTACACCACCTCCATGAAGTCCCATCTGTGGCATTATGAGACTGGTGCAGTGGAATTTTGGAAAAGAAAAAGGAGGTCACAGCACTCTTGGAGCCAGTTTAATTGCTTTAATCCCCGAAAAGAGAGGCGATGTGGTTGGTATGCCAATATCAGTATGCCTACATAAGGCTTTTCAGTGTTTCCTGGACAGGTAGCACATTCAGTGGAGATTCTCCAGTGATCTAATAGTCCAGGTCAGGCCTGGGCTTATTCTGGGGCTGAGAAATGAAGCCATTATGTTGATGAGATTTCACACCATTAAAATTATGAGGTTATGTGTTCCATTCAAATGATACACAGAGTTGTACTAATGCTTTAGCCTGGTGTACATAACTCTACCATGAGACTATGGGGCAGTCTAGTCTGTCTCAAAGTGTGGCCAGTGAAGTTATGCAGATAAAAACAAATTATGTACAGTTATGTAAGAAGCATATTGATGCATTTGCATTTATCATACTGTATGTCTCTCCCTCTCTCACACACACAGACACACACACACACACACACACACACACACACACACACACACACACACACACACACACACAGATAGATTGGAACATCACTATTCTGCCTGCACTTGTTGCTGGGCTTTGTCTTGTTGTCGTCAGTCTGTATGACTGACTTGAGTGCATGTTTGTGATTGTGATCAAGTGAATCTACAGTGTTGAACAGCACTATACTGTACATTTGCGTGTGTGTTTTATCTATAGGAGAGAGTATGCAGGGAATATATGGGATATTATGTGCAAGTCTTTCCCTTATCCACCTTACAACATCCCAATCTCCTCCTGAAGCAGACGGCCTCACGGTAAGGATGAATGAAATCTCTTCCCTTCTCTCCTCCTTACTCCCCTCTAGTGCCTCACCTTTTCCCCCTGTTTTCCCCCTCCTTCTGAAAGCCAACCTTCAACCACTTGTCTCTGTCACAATTACACTGCCATGAGATAGATACGTGTGTGTGTGTGTGTGTGTGTGTGTGTGTGTGTGTGACTCTCTCTCTCTCTCTCTCTCTCTCTCTCTCTCACTCTCTCTCTCAGGAGTGCACAGATGGCTATGTGTGGGATGCTCCGAGTCAGCACTGTAAAGGTGGGTGGATGAATCTTTGACTCGTATGTCACAGAGAGGTATGTGTGACAGAGGGGTATCTGTCACTGTACTAATGATCCCATTGTGTCACTCTGTCATCATAACATGGCACCAAGCCTCTTTGTTTTATTTGTTTAATGTTACATGCACATTTCTCAATGTTCCCTGTTCTATTCCTCTCTACCCCTCTCACTGGTCTGCCCTCTCTCTCTCTCTCTCTCTCTCTCTCTCTCTCTCTCTCTCTCTCCCTCCCTCCCTCTCATCCCTCTTATCGATCAGATATAAACGAGTGTGAGACCATTCCAGAAGCATGCCAGGGGGAGATGAAGTGCTTCAACCACTATGGTGGCTACCTGTGTCTCCCCCGCTCCGCCTCTGTCATCACTGCCCCTGAGCAGGCTGCCCCTGAGTCAGTGGCCAGCCTGCCCGTGGAGTCCAACGAGGCCTTCAACCCCTGCCCAGTGGGCTACGAGGCGCAGGGGGAGGTCTGTGTAGGTGAGTGACAAGCCTCAAAAAGTGTCTGGGAAACAGGCGCGTCGCTAGTAGGCGGGTAGCGGTAGCAAGGCCTGGGGGGGGGTGTCTATGGGCAATGCTAAATAGATAGATCTAGTATATGGACCTACAGTAAATACAGTTTTGTTTGTCTTGTCAGAAAAATGGTAATCAGGGTGTGATGTCGTCAGAATGACTCTATTTGTTCTATGAATCAAAACCTGTGCGTGTGTGTGTGTTTTGTGATGTTTTGCAGATGTGGATGAATGTGTTCTGGATCTTCATGACTGCCAGCCTAGCCAGCAGTGCATTAACACTGTGGGCACCTACAGCTGTCAATGCCCAGACGGGTACAGCAAGATTGGCATTGAGTGTGTGGGTGAGTGAGACACTCTCTATCACACCTTCTTTACACCGAACGTCGCTCCGTAATTTTGACCCTAATGAGGCTTTTCGTCCTCTCCACTCCTCTTCTTTCTTTTCCTCTCCACTCCTCTTCTTTCTTTTCCTCTCCTCTCCTCTCCACTCCTCTTCTTTCTTCTCTCCTCTCTTCTCCTCTGCAGACATTGATGAGTGCAGGTACAGGTACTGTCAGCATCGTTGTGTAAATGTCCCTGGCTCTTTCTCCTGTGAATGTGAATCTGGCTTTCAGTTGGCTGGAAACAACCGTTCATGTGTCGGTAAGCCTCCGTATACAATGATTACAACATGTGTTTAGAATCCAACTACTGATCAAGTCCACCTGTTCCTGACTTCTACCCTTCTCCTTCACTTCTCCGCTCGTGCTTGTGGTCACTCGTGCTTGCCGTCATCCAGATGTGAATGAGTGTGAGATGGGCGCCCCCTGTCAACAGAGATGCTATAACACCTACGGCACCTTCCTCTGTCGCTGCGACCAAGGCTATGAACTAGGACCAGACGGCTCCACATGTAACGGTATGGGCCTGTCCACTCTGCCTGTCTGTCATTCTGTCTGTCTGTCTGCGTCTGCTGGCCAGTCAATATTGTTGTGTTTCCAACATGAAAAAGAAGAGCACTGTTGCTACATTGATATTGCACTTAACCCCTCTCCTTAGATATGCTGTATGCTGGATAGCAGTGGCGGGCGGTGCATTTCACACCTAGGCCTTCAGTGATGTCCGACACATTCCTACCTGAATTATTCTACCTCTTAATACCATCGTTATGACGCCATGGCTCTAGAAACTAGACAGAAACACAGTATAACCGGGCGTTGCATCACCTTAACATAGTCAGACAAGTACAACAGAGTTATATTAATATTTCCGAAGCATTTTTAATCAATAAATCCGCATTTACAATGAAGAGTGTTAAACTAACATCTTTAAGATCGCTACATTACCCACGTCTGTCGTCTCGTCCACCATAATAGCGACAAAGGGTGCCTTTTTAATCTCCATTTTGATCTCTTCTTCCATCACTTCAGTAATAGCAAAAATCAGGTCGTTTTGTATTTTGCCTGACGTCCCAGTAAACACTTTGTTTGTGGACAGGTGGTAATGTAAATCTGGGTTGTTTTCAGCCAGAAAAGAAAGAAGCTCAACGTAGTTTCCTCTGTTTGTGGACTTGGCGCTTTCATTGTGTCCCCTAAATGAAAGTTATTGTTTACCCAAAAACAGGACACAATCGATCAGTATTATCGATCAGTCAACGAAAGCTTTCGTTGTGAGGCTCCGTTTCCCTGCGCACTTTCAAACGTTTCACATCTACCGGCATAGTTCCGCATCTCAATAGTGAATATCAATAGTGCGTATCAATAGTGCGTAGCAATAGTGCGTATCCAATCAAAAGACGTGCTGGGTGCTGACATCATTGAGCCTTACAGCAGGCGCCGTTGTTGCTTTTGCTCGCATCTACGTAGGTTTACTAGGTACGCCACAGGTTTTCTCGTTCCAATGTTAAGTTACAGGTCGAATCCGCAGCA
This sequence comes from Nansenia antarctica, assembly GCF_963989245.1. NCBI lineage: Eukaryota > Metazoa > Chordata > Actinopteri > Argentiniformes > Microstomatidae > Nansenia > Nansenia antarctica. Next base: position 17,889,316 of record NC_137689.1, read on the forward strand.
CCGTTTAATGTGAAGGCGGGCAGATTTTTGAGCCCCCTAGCAACACATTTTGATTGGATAAAAGCTCTAACATAAAGGCCAGCCCTCCAAATCTCAATCGGAGACTGGAAGCAGCGCAACCAAGAGGAAAGCTATGAAATGAAGAGAATAGACTATGGGGAATCATTAATACATATTTGTGGAAAATATATATTAAAATAAAATGTATATTCTGATGATGTTTAGGCCAGCAGAGAAGGCCTTGCTGGCCCTGACGGCACACCACTGCTGGATAGTCTTCAACCTCTTCCACTCTCTGCCTCTCCGCCCCTCTCTCTCTCTCTCTCTCTCTCTCTCTCTCTCTCTCTCTCTCTCTCTCTCTCTCTCTCTCTCTCTCTCTGCAGACATAGATGAGTGCAGCTACTCCAGTTACATGTGCCAGTTCCAGTGTGTTAACGAGCCGGGGAAGTTCTCCTGTGTGTGTCCAGAGGGGTCTGTGTGTGTCCAGAGGGGTACCAGTTGCATGGTTCAAGACTCTGCCAGGGTAAACAATGTTAGGGTTTCATGGGGTGACACGCAACTAATGATTGCCATTTACATCTGGCATTGACACCGATTACCCTCTTTAATACTTATTTTCTGCTGACCCTGGCATAAGAGGGCGAAAGGTAAGTAAGGGAGAGGGAGCTATGGCGGGAATATGACAGACACACACACATACGCACACACGCACGCACGCACACACCCGCATCAACTGCTCTCACAGCTCTAGTGAATTCTAGAGAGTCATTGTGCTAACATTAGGATGGATGCTCCTGCTAAGGCTTGATATAACCCACCTTATTCCCATCTACCTCTCTCTCCTGTGCCATCCCTCTCTCTCCTGTGTCCTCCCTCTCTCTCCTGTGCCATCCCTCTCTCTCCTGTGCCATCCCTCTCTCTCCTGTGCCCTCCCTCTCTCTCCTGTGTCCTCCCTCTCCCTCCTGTGCCCTCCCTCTCTCTCCTGTGCCATCCCTCTCTCTCCTGTGCCCTCCCTCTCTCTCCTGTGCCATCCCTCTCTCTCCTGTGCCCTCCCTCTCTCTCCTGTGCCATCCCTCTCTCTCCTGTGTCCTCCCTCTCTCTCCTGTGTCCTTCCTCTCTCTCCTGTGTCCTCCCTCTCTCTTCTGTGTCCTCCCTCTCATCCTCTCCAGATGTCAATGAGTGTGAGACTGGCACCCACCAGTGTGGAGACGGTCAGACTTGTGTTAATATCCATGGGGGGTATCAGTGTGCTGACTCCAACCGCTGTGAAGACCCCTATGTGCATGTAACCGACAAGTAAGTAACACTCACGCTTACACAGATATGTACACATGCATTTATATTACTGTATTATATTCTTCTTCACACACAACAGAGGTTATGATGAATTGTCGTTGTCGTTTGTCGTTGACCCTAACCCTAACCCAAAAGTGTTTTGTGAAGGATAAGCAAAAGATTAATCTTCACAATTGTCATTGTCAATATTTTTATTGGACCATATTCTTACTAGTCATCATTATGTCGATGAGGCACATTCAGCAATGGTACAAGCACATTCACATAATGTAATGTTGCTTTATATACACCCACACACAGACACACACACAGACACACACTCACACACCATTATCACACCTCAGCAACATTAGTCTAGTATGTGCCCAGTCCTGAAAGGCCTTCTGAGAAATTACTACCGTAGCAATGTGTTAATAGATACAGTAAGTAACAAATGGATAAAATAAATGACCAAACGAACACCTCCTCACACTTCTGTGTCTCTTCAGCCGCTGCGTTTGCCCGGTAGTGAAGCCAGAATGTCGGGACCTTCCGTTCTCCGTCGTCCACCGCTATATGAGCATCACCTCCGAGCGCTCAGTCCCTTCGGACATCTTCCAGATCCAGGCCACCAGCGTCTACCCTGGAGCGTACAACACCTTCCGCATCCGCTCTGGAGATGACCACGGGGAATTCTACATACGGGTGAGTGGACTAGTGGACTAGTGTCTCTCCACTCCACGAGTATACCAGATTCACTCAACTCACCACAAATACAAACTACTGAACATCATTCTTTATGTGTGATGTTGCATTTTGTGTGTGTGTGTGTGTGTGTGTGTGTGTGTGTGTGTGTGCATGGGTGTGTTTATCTAGAGGTAAATGGGGGCAGTGGTGATACTGTAGTGGTGATACTTCCAGTCGCAGTCATACATGGCCTTGGCCACACCAGACCACCGGACTGGAAGCATGCCAGAACAAGTCTGAATGTCTAGAATGTCTACCATCACACAAATGACTGTCACATATTAGTAGTGAAACAGAAAATAAAAAGAGAGAACCATTTCATTTTAAGAAATCGCATGGGTTCGGCTGTCTCTGTTGTTGAGGTTCAAATGATGATTCCAGCACATTCACTTACTGCCATTACCTTTCTCTCTCTCTACCGTTCTCTCTCTCTCTGTCTCTCTCTTTCTTTTCTCAGCAAATCAACAACATCAGCGCCATGCTGGTTCTGGCCCGTGCCGTGACCGGCCCCAAGGAATACACCCTGGACCTGGAGATGGTCTCTGTCAACCCCCTCATGAGCTACCAGACCAGCTCCTCCCTGCGGCTCTCTGTATCTGTTGGACCTTATGCCTTCTGAGGAGAGAGGGGGGAGAGAGGGGGAGAGAGGTGGAGAGAGGTGGAGAGAGGGGGAGAGAGGTGGAGAGAGGTGGAGTGAGGGGGAGAGAGGGGGAGAGAGGGGGCGAGAGGGGGAGAGAGGGGGAGAGAGGTGGAGAGAGGGGGAGAGAGGGGGAGAGAGGTGGAGAGAGGTGGAGAGAGGTGGAGTGAGGGGGAGAGAGGGGGATAGAGGGGGAGAGAGGTGGAGAGAGGGGAAGAGAGGTGGAGAGAGGGGAAGAGAGGGGAAGAGAGGGGAAGAGAATGGAAGAGAGGGGAAGAGAGGGGAAGAGAGGGGAAGAGAGGGGAAGAGAGGGGGAGAGAGGGGGAGAGAGGGGGAGAGAGGGGAAGAGAGGTGGAGAGAGGTGGAGTGAGGGGGAGAGAGGTGGAGAGAGGGGAAGAGAGGGGGAGAGAGGGGAAGAGAGGGGGAGAGAGCGGTGAGAGCAAGTACAGAAATAGAGTGTGAGAGCGAGAGAGATGAAGAGAGCTGTTAAGGACACGGACAGGAACATTTGGCAGACTTGTCCCTAAGAAAAAGGCTTGTGGAGAGCAAGTTGTGAATACATTCTCTCATTATTCAGTGAGTCATCTCACACTCTTTCTCTTTCTCACACACACATACACATACAGAGGCAATCTTTTGCTACGGAGAGAAAATTGTCTAATTGGTGGTTTTCTCAACATGAACATTAACCAGAAACTTTGATTACCCAATGACATTTTATTCACCATAATTTCAGACATCATTCTTGTAATCTACTGACCTCTGCACCACTTTTTTCAGCACACCTTTCTATCAAAGTTGAAGTAGGACCATTATACCTTGTTACCAAGGCGACTCATATAAAATCAAATTTCCATTCACTATCATTTCACAAGCACCCATGTTATTCTAATTCTCTGTGTCACCATCTTTCATCCCTCATTCAACTCTAGCTCAGATATCTGTATTATCCCTTGTGGAATTAATTCTATCTCTATGGTATTGCCATTGCTGTTTATAACTAATTTGCCGTTTTGACTAATTATTGTTGTTTTGAAGGACATGGTACTAACATTAAAAGAAGAATTAAATGTCATATTTAAAGACTGAATATTCACTGCTGTTGCTCTCTGCAGGTGCATACACTTCACCTCTCTTGTCCACACTCCTGTTTAATTTAGGGTACTCTGCTTGCCTCTCTCATTCACTCTTGCACATGTTCAGCTCTTCAGTTCAAGGAGCAATAATTCATGATATGAGAAGGAGATGTAGAGCACTAATTAGATACAAGCACACACTTCAATTACACTGATTACCCTGGAGTTTATTTATATTTTTCTATATTGTGGCTACTGTATTACATTACTATTCATTACATTTGAAATTAAGTCATTACTATTTCAGCGACGTATGAAATATATACATAGTAATCATGTATCGGTATGGACTTTCAGAATTAGAGAGCAAAGACTTATAACCTCAGAGGAAGGTATAAGTGATACATACTCAGTTGTTATGTGAATAGCTGTCTAAGAATGTACATTTATTTTAGAAAAGAGGTAGAAACTATGATGATGTGAATGCTGCTGTAGAAGCACCTGAGGGATGTGTTAACTTGCTGTATCATACTCTGGGCTGAGCAACAACAGCAGCAGCAGGACCTCAATGTCCCCACACAATGACAGGAACAACAGAAGTCTACCCACCACTAAAACCTCTTAATCAGATTCACTCTGAAGTACAGTTGAGCTCATAGGACTTGATTTTAAAATCCCTTCTGATAAACGGCAATTCACTGAAATCTTGAGTGGAGGTAGGGGTAAGACACTAAGGTGGGTGAATATTGTTTCAAATGAAAGGGCAGGTAAAAGGCTTTTTGCACAAATGATATTATGCTGAATGAATTGTATCTCTATGTATGAGTGCTAAATGAACATATTCTGTATGTCAGGCAGGTTTCTGCAGACTTGTCAAATCACAGCTTTGGGCTCTCTGGCACTGGAACAAGCAATGACCACATTGTTTTGGGATTATACATTTGGGCAATGTGAAGGGTGTATTTGTAGCTTAGAGGCAGGTTAGCCAGACGGTATGTAGGTGGGCAGAAGAAACAGATGGGTGTGGGTGGGAGCTGTACAAGGGGTAATGTAGTGTAAGGCTTACCTGGTATTGCATAGGGATATTACCACAGGGTGCCATTAAGCGGCACAGGTCAAAGTAAGGGGGTTGTTCAAACTTGAAAATAAGCTGTCAAACAAGACATTACTGAGAAAAAAAACACATACCGTATACCATAGACTTGAAGAGTGTGCATTTTTTGCTTTGGTAATTGTCTTTTGTGTATTTGTGGTTTGGTACAGTAAGGGTCTGTGATCTATTACACTAATTCCAATACAAATGGTGTCAACAATTCTGTACATATAACAACAACATATGGAGACAATTTTCAATGGCAAAACTTTGTATACTCACTTCTAATAGGCTCTCCTGCCAAGAGAGTGGGATAAACTGAGCTGCTTCAGGTGGAGAATCATTTTCTCTCCACCCCGTCATGGGTCTATTGTTATCACCAGTCCATTAAGAGAATTGCTCTGGCATGATTTAAGTAGTACATGAATAGACTCGTCCTCTCATTCAAGAAGAGAGTATAGCACAGAGAAAGACTGATTTAAATAAGGAATAGGTGCATAGGGCTACACATTCATAAAGGAACCGTCATTACGTGAGAGTAATACTCCAAAGAGATACAACAAGGTGTTAAACAGCATGTTTAGTTGAAATAGCACCTATACTGTAATGATACGCGTGTCCTACAAGATAATTAATCAGTTCAACTATAATCATGAGATGAAAAATTGTCCATGAAATCAGACCGCTCTCTGACAAAACATTTTAGCTGGTAATAAGACTTTTAGGTATTGTTAGATTATGCAGGTCTTCTTTGATGTTTCAAGTTGTGCATCTCTCAGGATGTGTGCATAGTGTCTTCTCTCCCTCTCTGCT